>NC_056739.1:1589149046-1589371546 GCF_019279795.1 Protopterus annectens | reverse complement strand
CATACACACTCAGATTGCAGTGTCACTGTATGGAAAACAATAAAGGACACACATCAGTGTAACACATTCATATCTCTACAATATAATAACATGAAAGAAGAGAAACAACATAGTACATAATGCAGAATGTTTAATTTCCACAGAAAAATATATCACAGTACATTAGTGGTTTAATACAAGAAGCTAGCTATATTTATGACACTGATGGACACACTCTAACACAGTCTAGGGTGACCTCGTTGACATCTCACACCATGGTCCACTCTGCCCCTACCATGTACAGAAACACATGGCCCAGGTTATTCCACAGAGGAGATTGACTAGCTGACAACACCATGCTGAGGTGAAGGAGCATGACTGTAAATTGAAGGCCTTGTTGTGCTTGCAGGACCAAGCAGATGGGCGAGCAGTGGAACTGTGTGCATGTTGGACCATAGACACTGATGCTTTATGGGCAATGGTGGTTCTGCAGAGAGGTGGCCTGCCTCTCCCATATTGCAACTGGCTGAGAACAGTTAGGGAATGTAGAACTCTTCTTGTACTATGGCACTGATGCAGTACCGTAGAGGTCAGGGTTTCTACTGATAGTGCCACAGCTAGCATACTATCATTTTGAGTGGCCAGTGCCACCATTATCTCACCGTGTCTGTGCTCCTGTCCTTCATGCATCACATGTAGCTGGTGTGCCATATAACCAGTGGCATGTGCAAGTGCATGATTGTGTGATTGATGACATTAGTGGGAACATGCATTTGCCTGCAGCAAGAGGCAAACATCCTATGACACTTGGCCATTCACACCATCTGCATGCCTACATCTACTGCAATACCCCATTTCACATTTCTGGGGGGAACTGCCATCAACAGCAGTCTCAACTGGGATCTGTCATTCAGCAGCTTCATCCTGTTCAACATCCACTGTCCCATCATTCTCCAAATGGCCAGACAAGTTCCTCCCCACATTTGAGTCTACAGCCGGAGCAACATCCCTGTCAACACTTGGATGGACTCTAGCAACATGTCAGTGTCTTGTGTGCCAGGGACCCCGATACATGCTGAGATACATCTGATACCTCATCATGATCATTGGATGGGCTGATGTATGATATAGATAGTTGGTGTGCTAAAAGAAGACACAGAAGACACAGATCAGGACAATGTGCTTACATCACATGGTGGATAGCATCAAAGACATATAATATATATTTCTCACTGCAATGTTACAAATATTCTTCATCAAAGCTACATACATGGAGTACACAATTCGGTTACATAGCCAACATACAAGACATATGTGAGGAATACAAACAAACCACACACCTGGCAACTCCTCATGGGAAGATGGTGCTGTTAAAAAAGGGTGAACTTCAACAATTATAGGAAAAAAACACCTTTAATGATCACATTATTGCCAGCACTAACCATATGAGCACAGTTAAAGCATACAGAAGGTTTGACATTCACATACCACTTATATGTGCAGTTAATGGGGTTGATGCTGTCTGGCCTAGGAATGGGAAGAAGGGCACAGTATTATTGAAGAACAACAACAGGAGTAACAGCAATGACATGTATGAAACAAAGGTAATAACACACCACTGACAGACTCCTGCTGTGGAGAGTTTGTGGGATGTACTCTGCATCCTGTAATAGGAAAATAAAGAGAAAGACAACACAGTCATGTATTTATCAAAAAAAAAAAAACGACAGCATCACATATACAACACACTAACAGGTGCTGTAAATACTCACATGATGGACATTCCACCTGTAGGCCAGATGGCCCTGTGTTGAAAAATATTGGCATTGATGTCATGTTTCACATGTGTGTTACACATTGATGCAGGCTATGAAACCTTTGCAGTAACATACCTTGTCTGTCTGAACTTGAACCCACATTGGATGTACCTGTAGTGTATAATATTAGGGAAATAACAATATGACAGTAAACAGCAATGTCATGCAATGAGACTGAGGCAATAACAGATAGCGGTCACAGTAACACAGTACGAAGAAACTCGGCTGCCATTTCCTGATGTTGTTCTGAAGTAGATGGACCTGTGAATATTAATGCAGGCATTACACATGTTGGTTGCACTGTTCTGTCTGTACTGCAGTTGGATGAATACATGCCAGTAGACCTATGTTTATCATCCTCACCCTGTGTGGATCTGTTTACACAGCTCAAATCTGCTGCTGTAAATAAAAAAATGACAATACAACAATATGCATGATATTGCAATATACAGTGATTGCCTCTATGCAGAGGCATGTCATAAAAAAAGACATACATGTTTGACCTGGAACCCCAGCTTTAATCTCATCCTGGGTATGTGTTGTACCCTTCTCACTGTACGCACCAAAGCCAGAAATATTGTGATGTCATCAGGGGAGCCAAAGGTGGTACATCACCAGTGGCATCCCTCAATCTCAAGTATCATCTTAATCTGTTGGCTGCACAAAGGATCATGTCTGAGCTGCATTCTCCACAGCATTCACAGGATATTCTGTGACCTCCAACTGCATTTATCATGTTGGTGAGGTCAGTCCAGATTTCATGTCTCCAAACTGTATTGCCAGAATGGCCAAGGAGTCTCCAGCCATGCTGTCAGACAGCATTGAGTATGATTTCATTTTCCTGTGGGGAGACATTGTCAGTCTTAGGACAGTTAGTCATCTGAAAGACAATGATATGCACATGATCATATTCCTGTGTGAACCCATTTATGCAGTTGAATCTGTGGGCAGGGTATGTCAACATAAACAATATGCATTCCTGTGTAATGCAAACATCTGTTAAACACTGTCTGTGACAAATACTAATGTTACATATAAAAAGAACAATACCTTCATACATTTGTAAAATTAACATAACTTGCAATGTCTTTAGAACCCCTCACACTACCTATACGTTGAATGGAGGTGGATAACAGCATCATGCCACACAATGCATTTCACATTAAAATGCTACACAAACTAATAAATGAACAACATACAGAAAGCACCAGAAAACCTCAGGATCCATAGGCAGGCCACAGACAGTACAGATCCTTTGTATGTTGATCCAGTAGTGAGAAGACTTTTGTTAAGAAGCATCAATGAAGAAATATCTGTTACATAATACGTATGGATATTGCCAGAATCTGTACTTTCCTGTAGTTACCTCACAGAGTGCAAGGAATTATAGGTAAGAAGTATGGATAATCCTTAAATCTGCCTTTATATACTGTTCACATTTGCAATGTAATTATGTCTATGCAACTGCATATGGGAATGAAATCAATTAATTAAAATAGAAACACCTGTATGCATAAAGCTCAATCAAATATCAATCCAGTAAATTACAACAAGTTCTGTTAAAGCTCACATTTTGAGTAAAAATTAATTTAAATCTGTACCTTTGTGAAGGACTGACTTTAATAAATGTAATAATGACCAAAATAGAAATTCTACCAATTGCCAATGTACCTCTCCCTCAGAATCACAGAAACTAAGTGCAATTAATGTGCATCCAACTTCACCTATAAGCATTTCTTTATGGAAGTATATTCCATTAATTGATAATAATGCTTATGTGGTGCATACAAACAAGTGAGTTAGTTGTTGAATTCCTACAAATATACCCATAATATCACCTTATGTAATTAATGAGGTTCATTAAAATTCTAGGTTTTCGAATCCTATTTGCCCACCTCCATGTAAATTGGCTACATGGAGCTTAACACCCAGGTGTACTGTGTAAACACCCAAAAGGTATCAATAAATGGTACCATGTGTGGTGCATACCTATTATCTTCCAATGATCTGATAACATGACATCAGTGCTACTTTCTAATATTGATGTTGATACATTTACAAATCAGACCATTGTTAACTGCAAACTAAGGGGGACCTCAGTGAGCATTTTTCTGTTTTTTTGCATTTTTCAGACATTTTCCATAGGAGGATCATAATGGCTAGTTTGAAGAGGCAGAGATGTGTCCATGTGTCCAGCTGCACTGAGGAGGAGACCACCTGCATGGTGACTGTGTACACTGTATTGGAGAATCAGATGAGAGCCAGGCCATGGAACATATGAAACTGGATTGCAAGAGAGCACCACAGATGTACAGGAATTTACCACATTAGAGTGCAGGTTCACCACCACTATGATTACCTGGACTGGAGTGATGCAGAGGAGCTTTGTCAGAGGGTCCCTGAGGTGCAGAGACAGCCCATGGCTCCCTAGAGCAAGTGTGACTATCCTACTATCCTATATATATATATATATATATATATATATATATATATATCTGAGAATTCATACGGACATGAGAGATATAGCTGTGTCCCATATCAGATAGATTGTTTTGTAACCATTAAGTAGTTGTTGAGACAATTAGCTGATGGGGATACTTAATTGGACATGCTAAATTGCTATCCTTATAAGGGTGGGTTTGATTCTCATGCTGTTAATTTCTTTAATAATGTTTATAATATCCATAATTATGACCTTTGTAGATGTACATATGTTTTACAACATATAATTACATCATTTCACACATCCACTGTCCTCATGCATCACTGACAACAATATCATCTCAGCCACGGATGACTGTGCTCTTCAGTTGTAGTACCACAGTATTGCCTACTGAACCATTATATGTCAGAATAAAAACTCATGCATAGCTTCTTTAATTCATTCCTCTTAATAAAGTAAAAATTCTTAACACAGTCACATGTATTTAAGCCAAAACCAATGCCTATCCGACTGCTTATCCATATGTTAAAAGTTATGTGTTGATAACTGGTATTTCTTTAGAATAAAATGTCCAGTATCTGCCTCCAGTTTTTTGTATTCATCCATTCTACACAGGAATTTGAATAAACAACTGCAGTACCTGTTTGTTAAGACAAAATACCTGCTGCCTGTTAGCTTAGCCTGTAAGTAACCTGGTCAGCAGGTCTACATTTTGTCACGGTGTGGGTTCCAATCCACATAGGGGAAACATATCTGAAATTGTTGTCTTGGTTTACTTCACCTATAAGCATATCTTTATGGAAGCATATTCCACTAATTGATATTAATGTTTATGTTATGCATGGTTACGAATAAGTGAGTTAGTCATCAAATTCCTACAAATATGTCCATAATCTGTAATGCCCTGCTAACATCAGCTTTTTAACTGCAGGGTTTGTAAAGCACTACCTCTTTGTTTAAAAAGGATATTTGTTGCCTGTTAACTTTGCCTGTAAGGAAACTTGCCAGCATGCCTACATATTGGCATGTTGTGGGTTCCAATCCACATACAGAAACATATCTGAAATTATCATCTTGGTTTACTTCACCCATAACATTTCTTTAGAGAAACATATTCCACTTATTGATATTATCATTTTTTGTGCATGGCTAAGAATAATTTGGGTATTCAGCAAATTCCTACAGATATAGTCATAATCTGTAATGGTCTGTTAACATCAGCTTTTGAACAGTAGGGTTAGTAAAGTTTGCTACAGACTGTTATATGTTTGAGTAATGTTTTTGTTGATATTGTATTATTTTTAAAAGTACTATCAGGTTCTGTTGTATCATTAATTATTACATTTAATTCAAGAACAACATCATCCCTATCTTTTGAGAGAGTAAGATGGGCAGACTTACAGTTGAAATGCAGAACAAGAAAGATGCATGTATTTGCTTAGTGATGTTCACTCAGCCAATGAATATCATGATCCTCACACATACCTTACTGTGTCCCTCGTGTATGGCAAATTGTATGGTTCTGTTAACAGAAGCTTTGGACATGGGCAATCTATAAGATACTCAATGCACAGGCACAAACCCATGCCATCCACTTGCCCCTAGGGGGCCATATCAGACACAGACATCCTCCAGAAAGGTCTCATAGAAATGTATAACTGGTGCCAGAGCCATGGCCTTAAGCTAAATGCCAAAAAATGCATAGTCATACCCTTTGGGAAAAACAAGGTAACCCCTAATTACCACATAGGTGGTAATCCATTAAACACGGAAGAAGTTATCAGGGACCTGGGGACCCAAGTTGACAGTAACCTCTCTTTTGACACTCACATTGCCAAAGTGGTTAGGAAGACCTTCTACATTGCCCACCTGATCATGAAGGGATTCACATCCAGATCAGGAGAGGTCATTGTACCCCTGTACTCTTCACTTATCAGAAAAATCAAGAGCACTTGATAATAGTTTTCAATCTTACTCACAAACACTGGCTAATCTACAGTATGTACTATAATAGCTGTGTACTATGTATGTATTCTACCTATGTTCCAAATTTCAGCTGTACACCTGTACAAATCTATTAATTACCTTTATTTTAAATTTATATTTTTTTTTGTTCTCTCACTGTAACTGCACTGTACTGTATACCATGCCCAACACCACTTGTAAACTTGTTGTTTGTGTGCAATAACTGTCTGTGTCTAAAATTAAATTGTAAAATGTTTTTTGTGGAGTTTTTCTCCCTGCCTCTCCTGAAAAGAAAAACCCTTAAAGGGGCCCAGTCATACCCCGGTTAACAAATGTAAAATAAGTAATAAAAATTTTTCACATTAACCTCAGCTTAACTCAACACAGGTGTTTGTGCTGTTGTAACTTACTCCTAGTAGGTGTGTAAATTGTCTTTTTTAAAAATGAGTTATCACATTATCATTACAATTACTACTCATTCAAGGAGGCCAATATTCAATACAATTCTCAATGCCATAGATTGCACTTGGCTGTAATGAGTTACTAGTTATATTGCTTAGAATTCAGGAATACCCATCATGCATCAGTAAGGTAAGGGTGGTGAAATGACACATTTGAAGCTTTACACCTGGTGATTGAAATCCAAATGTTGAATATCATGTAGCATTAAGCCATTGTTTCAGCACACAATTTTTTAATTGTATGCCACAACCTAAATAGTTGGATGCTTGTATACAAGTCTTAGTGCATTGCGGGCTAAGATGTTTGTTACATAACTTGCTTAGTTTCCACAATATTGTTATCATTGCATGCCAACAGTACAATCTCTAGATTTCTAAAGTCATAGAATAACAAGTACATGCCAGGCCATCACCAGGGTCCTCAGATGATGATGAGGCAGTATAAATATATATTAGTGCTATAAGAGTTATTGCCACTTGCATTTTATCACATGCTGAAATACTGGAGTTTTTCAATCAGTGGTACAGTTTGTTAAATTATATAAATTATAATGGTTGAAGTTATTTTTTATTGCTATTTGCATATTCCTTCCCTTTTCATTTTGTTTGTGAGACCCTAGAGAAAGAATATATATATTATTTTTGGGGTGGGGGGGGGGGAGACCCCTTGTTTTGTTTTTTGTTTTTTTTTTTTTAATTGTAATATATTAGTATACATTTACATTTGAGATTTGTTGTTTACTTTTTAGTTGTAAAATTATTACAATGAGTTTGCCTCATGGACCTAATTAACAATGATATAGGGAATCCCAAACTCAAGATCCCACACAATTTGTTCTGTGAAAAGGGTAGATCATGCCTGCTCACTGGTTGACTACGGGTGAATCACCAAAGCTGAGCTGTGGATCAGGGTTGTTCATACAGCCTACCTCCTTTTGGCTGGGCCCAAGGCCTTTTGATACCATTAATTATGCATTGATAAACTCAGCCATTATTAACTCCCCAAGTGATGCAGCACCAATGACTGGTGTTGAAACCATGCCTTAAGCTTAATGCCAAAAATGCGCTATCATCCCATTTGTTGTGAAAACAGTTTTTCCAATTACCACATTGATGGGAGCCAACGGAATACTGAAGGCATTAGAAGAGATCTGAGGCCACAGGTTGACAGCAACTTTGCATCCAGAAAGAAAGAGGTCATCATCTCTCTCTACTCTTCCTTCATTAGACCAATCATAGAGCATAATGCCCCATTTGACATGTACCTCACTAGACACATGCAACAGCTGGAAAGGCCACAAAAGTACCTCATGAAGAGGATCCCAGGCCTTAAACACACATCCTACATGGACAGACTCAAAAAACTCCAGCTATTCTCTGTCTCATATCATCTACTAAGAGGTGATCTCTGCTTGACTTACAAAGCCATGTCTGACCCAACTCTGTTAGAAATGCTACATCTAAAGAAATCCCAATCCCTTTGCACCACACTCTCCAGAGACCTCAACCTCATTACCACAATCAACAAAACATGCTGGAGGGACAGGTTCAGGTTCAGGTTCATAACCCAGAGACTGCTCATGCTCTGGAATAGACTTCCTGTACATGTCAAGCAGAGCACCTCAATGGACTGGCCCTCTTCAAGAGAAATCTTGATGAGTGGATAGGAAATAGAACGTTCACCTCGGGGGTCACTCCAGTGGTTCTACTTGATAGAGGCACTAGGAACTAACATTGGGTGGCATGATGCCAGGGTACTTCTATGGGCTAGGCTTGTAAAAGTTCCAGGGCCATTAGCCTAGTACACACCTATGACCCTATGAATCTATACAAACACACACACACACACACACACACACACACGCACGCACGCGTGCGTGTGTGTGTGTGTGTTTATGTATGGAGAACTGAATATCATTGAATCCCCCTTAGGTTAACATCTGTTTATCTGACAAAATTTAGCCAACTACACAGATTGGCAACAGGTGTGTGAGATTGCATAACTCTCAAGGTTGGGAAATATGCCCTTTCCCTGACTTTGTGCAATCTCAGAGTTAATATATATAATTAGCAGAGTAAGTGGGTAGCACAACCCCCCAATGGGGGATCGAAGGGGGGCATGTCCCCTGTAAAAAATTATGTTTTATATTATTTTTTAAACTTTTGCACATACCTCTCAACTGTCCATATGTTTGCAGAATGTCCAGATTTTTGCTTCGTATTTTTGATCTGTTCCTCACAAAATTTGTGGCTTTCTGGAAAATCACTGGGATGATCTGAAGTCACTAAATTATGACATACATTTGAGGTTTCAGACTTCAAATCCTTCAGAAATGCATGTTAATAGAAACCCTGTTATTCTAGCAAGTTTATACGTTTATAAGAGCAATATTTAAAATTTATAAATATTTTTTGGCCTCTGCCCCCCCATTTTGTCAGGCTTTGTCCAGATTTCTAGCACTAAGAGGTTGAGCGGTATGAGTGAGATTTTTGCTTGGCACATGCGAAGTTGCATGTCAACATCTGCAAATTTAACATTTTATGGTCAACACTGTGAGCATGGATATTTCTGTATTTTGATGGATTTCAGTAATATACATATAATGCATATGTATACATAAAATTTATACATATTGTCTTAAACCATTCTGATTTACTAATCTTGTTTTAATGTGTGTGTGTGTGTGTGTGTGTGTGTGTGTGTGTGTGTGTGTGTGTGTGTGTGTGTGTGTGTGTGTGTGTTGTGTGCATGTTTGTGTCAGAAAACATTGAAATAAAAAGTCCTGAACACATAAATATTGATCTAAAAAATTGAAAGCAAAAATATCAAAAAAAAATAAAAAATAAAAATGTATTAATAACTTAATAACTGTTAACTGCTATACAAAACTCCCTTTCTTCTGTAGAAAGATGGCTCAATAACAATCATCTCATCCTCAATCCCAATAAAACAAAGCTCCTCCTTTTTCTGCTTAACTCCCTCTCCCACTGTAAATCTACCTTTTCAATCTCTTCTCTCAACAACGCTATTATAAAAGTTGAAATACAAACTAAACTTCTCAGCACCATTACTGATGACCAACTAAAATTTGACCTATATGTCCAACAAAGCATCAAAAAAACTACCAAAGATTAGGCCTACTTTACATAAATAAAATATACCTTAGTACAGAATCCAAACGTGCCCTTACTGTCTTACTACCCACCCTACTCTATGCCTCCCCTATCCTGACTAGCCTACAATCTTCCCTTATTCACAAACTCGAATCAACATACAATAAAGCTGCTAGGTTTGTTGTAAATCATCTTTGCTCTTCCCACCACTGCCTGGCCCTACAGAAATTTCACTAGCTTGAACTCCCACATCAACTTAATCTCACTCAACTCCAAACTGCTCACTCCCTTCTCAATAACCCCACTACCTGCCCATCACTTTTCAAACTTCTGTCCTATTACACCCCCAATCATCCTCTTCGTAGTTCCAACTCTTATTACTGACCTATAAACCCTGTAAAAATATAGGCAAAAACCTTTATAAATAGTTTGTCTCTCATAGCTGGAACAAACTCCCATTACATATCAGAAGTATAACTCATACCAACAACTTTAAAAAGACACTAAAAGATCACCTGCTTAACTCCAAGATCTGTCACTGCAATCACCCTACTTGACCTCCAATATACCATTGTCTATTCACATTCTACAACCTCTACTTAGGAAGTGTCCTGGCATTACTTCTAACTCTTGTAAATATTAGAACATGCTAGCTTTTCAGCACTCTGACTAAACTGTTTGTTTATATTTCACACTTTCTTATGTGACAACTATAATTTGTTCTGTATACTGGCATTTCAGTTTGTACTCTATTGTATCTTATGTATAATGTTTCTTTTTACTTTTTATTGCTGTAGAAGTTATTGGAGCTTTTCTCCTCAGATCTCCAATGAAAATGTGTTTTTTTTTTTTTTTTTTGTAACTCAACTAGACCAACCTGGTTAACAAATGTGAAATAAATAAATTATTTTGAAAAGGTCACACACATAAACCATTCAGTAAAAACTAGAATAAATACCCAGCAAAGCTAGAGTCTTCACTGTGTAATACCTCAAACCTCTTGTAGTGGAGACCCATGTAAAGTCATGGTTATTCAGAAGCTGTATAGCTGAAAGATTTGTATATCCTTAAAGGTCCATTTGCATATATCTCATAGGCCTCCACTACAGGAGGTTTAAGGTATTAGACAATGAAGATTTTATCTTGGCTGGGTTTTTCATGTAGTTTTTAGTGAACAGTTTGTGTGACCTTTTTAACCCTTTGTTTGGGAAAGTAAAGCATTTTAGTTGCATTAGTATTTTATTACAATGATTGTATTAGTATATAAATTAAGGAAAATATTAGATTATGAAGCTTACATTTATTTGAAGGTAGCCAAATAAATGAAAGCCTTTGTTCAGATCAGTGAAGACTGTTCTTGTAATACTAACTTTATGCATAATACAAAAATATTACTGGTGGTCTAGAAGAGGGAGTTGTTGCATTACACTTGGGTCTCAAGCCGTTCTGATTTAAGCAAAAATTGTTTCTCAAATGGAAGTCTTTTAGCTTACAGTGAAAGTTTTGCCCTGGATTTATATTGTCCTGTTTGTGGAAGAATACTGGATTTACCTAGAGGAAGAATCCCTTCAGATTTCCATGACACCAGAATAATTCTAGTTAGAGGATCATTATGCAAGCAAGTTGACAAACAATGTACATTAAGAATTTTTTGACGAAAGATGAATGTAAAGCTTGAGAAAAAGTGTGTTCATTGTTTAATGACAAGGTATTAGACTGAATTTATAGTGAGAGGATTAAACTGAAAGCTGTGAGAGATGATAATGTTAATGTTAAAAGTGAGGTCATTAGAGAATGGTGTAGGGGGTATAATGAAGATGCAGTAGAGAAAGTGAAAACAAAATTACCAAATATACCAGTAATAAAACAGTTTGAAGGGATGCATTATTGCTATCTTTGAGTGAACAAAGCAGCTTATTTTGTTAGTGACCACTGTTTATTAATCCAGTGAAACATGTTTTTTTGGCATTTATTTTTATGTTTTGCAGTAGATTGGTTCTGTTATATCTATGGTAATGTGGGTTTCATGTCAAGCTCTTTGAAATGACTATAGAGAGTAAATTGTGAAGTCTACCATTTTTTTATTTTACTTAATTTATTTATTTTTATTTATTTATTTGTTTGTTTATTTATTTATTTATTTATTGTGTCAAAATCTCCTCCTGTCCTTCGTTTTATGTCAATCTTGCATAAATCATGCCAGTGATTACCTTTAAAGCATTTCCTTTGGACTGGGTAGATTAGTTCCTGAAATGGGATTATAATGTTGGAGAAATTGGTGAAGACTATTTGTGGTTTATTAGTCTAGGTAATTAAGTTGTTTAGTTAGGAGGTTTTCTAACAGTGGGAAGAAAGTTCAGTACATAAACATTGTTGTAGAGATTTGTGTTTTCCATGAAACATGGGCAGTGGCCACTGAGTAAGTTTAGTAGGATACTGGCTTTTTGTTATTAATCTGAAAGGTTAAGTGGAAAGCATTGCTATCTGGTTTAGACTTTTCTTTGAGATCCAAACTCAGATCACATGGCAAAAGAGTATTATGTTTCGAAAACCAAGGAGAACGAACACCAGGAGTAAGTTAAAAATGCAAGGGGTAAAATGTGCAGGTTAGTAAACTAAGACAATTTAGAGTTTTTTCCACCAAGAGTAATTTTAGATATAGACCAATTAAGGCTGGCCCAATTTATTGATCTGGAGGAATTTTTAGTTAGTACTGAACTCTTCCTTAATTAAAAAAATATGAAACCCCCAAATGTTGTTTGAGCAGGTCAATAATCTCTTTGCGAATAGGTTCATATCAAGCTAACTGCCCTTGTGAGCCATTTTAAGCCTAGCCAATTATCCCTTGTGAGACTCAAACTCCGCACCTTGTGTTTGTAAGGCAAACACCTTAACCATTAGGCCACCCTCCCAACCCTGAAATTTGCTAGGTAAGAGAAGATGGGATCACACTCCATTATCCATTTTTCAGCAAGGGAATTTATGTCTGACTGGTGAATGTTCACTCGAGTGTCAAAGATTGTATTTTTCTAGTCATTTTTCAAATGTTCAGGTGAGCAATTTTTAGGTATTTATGGGATTTGGAGGAAACAGATATGACTACAGCATGTTCAATTCGACTGAATGAATATGTCACTGCATTGGGGCTTGTCTCAATGTCACCAAACTGTAAAAGACTGAAAAGTCAAGCTAATAGTTACAGAATGTATTTTATATACTTTTTTGTATGCTTAGTCATATCACATTGAGATGGTGAGGTAGACAAAAGATTGCTGAGTGAAAGGGCTGGCCTTATAAGTCAAGGAGAAATAGATAAACAGAAGATCAAGAAGTATTAGAATTAATTTTTACACAAATTTAACTGTGCAGGTATGAAAGGCTGTAGTTAGAGATGGTGCATTTGTTTTGCTTAGACAATGGATGCCATTATACTGTATATTTATTCAGATGGCCAACTGGTATATACCTCTTTCACCATGTGAAACTGCAGCAAGTCCTGAATACTACAGTGAAGACAATTAAATCATCTTAAATGAGTTACAAGAACTTCCAAAAATCAAACTACTTATTTTAGTTTAGTTCACCACTGGGACTATCAGGTGATCTGGACAAAATATTTAAACTATGCTGATGGTCTGGGAGCTGCTAGGCCCCTAGAAGCCATGATTTCTTAGCTTCTCTACAGTGCATTTTAGAATAGTTTCTAACCTTTTGATGCATGTGTATCATACCTATTATCACTGGATTTCTGATTAATATTTCCATTCTATCATCATATTTTGGAGCCTTCATAAACTGCATATAAATAAACAATCTTATTTTGATTTGTGCAACATATACAATTAGTTTTGTATACAGCTGTTTCAGTACTATTTTCTATTGCCAGCCATGTTAAACTGCAGAAACCTGTAAATGCATTGTGAGGAATCAGCTAGATTGAGCTATAGACTCACAAAATTGTGCAAGTCATTTTAACTCAATTTCACCAGTTGTTATTCCAAGTAATCCATTAATTAAAGTACACTGGGTGCCTAGGAATCACTAGGCCCACAGAAACCTAACAGCCTTATATGCTCTGTGGTCCATTTTAGAGTATCTACAGATCCTTGGTGTAACCCTCTTCACTGGACTTCTGATAAGCATTTAAACTTGTGGACTTTAGGTTCAATCATTTTAATCACTAGTTGTCTCCATAGTAAACAGTTATTGCCATTTGGTCAGCTGTGTACACCTCAGATATCTGATTCTGCCCAATTAAAATGCATTTAAATGTGTTTTACACACACACACACACACACACACACACACACACACACACACACACACACACACACACACACACACACACACACACACACACACACACACACACACACACACACACTCACATTAACTAACACTGTCAAAACAGCCTGGGTGAGTTACTTTCTCCACATACTCCATGTCCCCTGCAAAAAAAATCTGTCTTTGATTTGCATGACTCAGATGTTTGGGTATGATACAGTGACCAAGTAAAAAATTACCACAATAATCCATGTATTTGAACTCAGTGTACATGTGTCCATGTACACACACACACACACACACACACACACACACACACACAAACACACACACACACACACACACACACACAGTTCACTATGATCAAAATGTGTCAGGGTCAGTTACTTCAAATCCATAGTCTGTTTTAACCCTCATTCCAAATAGCCACATTTTGATATGTATACCTCTGATGTCTGACTGATAAATTGAAAGGAATAATGGCCACAACAATATTTTTCACCTAGTTTCATATAAAACACACAAATACAGACACACATTCATTTTGCCCTTGGAAGGCCATTTTAATGGTCCGCTGTTGTATGTATCCTGTCTCCACCCCCAAAGATCACCACATTCTAGGTATACCAATGATGTTTGATTGTGATGACATGTTAAACTAAATAAGGCCATAGTACTATATTTAAAATGCTTGCTTTTAGGCACACACAGTGTAACTCCCCACCCCATCACAAGCCATATCAAAACTCTTATTTTTACAGTGATTATGCCCTTTGCTTTCAGTTACGACCTGCAAACACAGAAAAGTGCAAAACATTATGGCCTCAAAAATGAATTGAAATTTGCTGTTTTCAGATGCATATATTGCCTCAACCATGCAGTGGAGAAGTGAGAGTTATAGTTGAGATGTAATCCAGACTTTTATGAGCATTTTATCAAACTTACCACTGGGAATAATTCTTAACAAAACTCCCATCTATCCAGGGCATTATTCTTATTACAATTATTCCTACTCAAAAAGAAATAGTAAACCTTCCCTGGCAATACACAGATAAGCCTAACTATACACTCAATTTTGTCAATTCGAGGTTGCCATAATTATGTGTTTCCAAACTCGCACTGATTTCCATCTCACTCTATACCATACATCTTCTCAAGTAACAAATAATCCTGTCTCTAAGAAAAGGATGTGCAGACCAGTGTTGTAAGCATTAGTTCAGACAGTTGTCAGACAGTTGTATTTCTGACAGACTCTCAGGAAGAAAAAGTAAAAAGAAGTTCATACAGTATGTTTTGCTATACCTTTTCCAAAAACATGACACTAAATACCATTTAAAATGTACATAAATAACTTTTGGCAGAACTCATCACACTGGTGCATGGTCTCAGTCTTAGAAAAACTACCATGGGCAGCAAAACGTTCCATCTGTTGAATCAGCATCCTTCACAAAGTAGCAAATTTAAAATAGCACTATGTTAAGAAACATAATTAAAGAGTTAGATGGTCCACAATAAAAATAAATGGTGAAAATGAAATAATAAACCAAACAATCCAACACTTGAAAACAAACTAAACTCGAAAAGACGATGAAACCAAAAGTGCCTTGCCACAACCACTGTTCTTGTTGTTAGATTTGATAAGTTAATAACTGCGATGTATCACAATAACGTTCAGAAAGTTTATTACAACAGACAACGTTTTCGTCACTATGTTATAGTAACTTCCTCAAAAAACAGTTTACAAGTTCCAAAGTTCAGGTAGTTTAAAAAGTGCCTCCAAAAGTGGTTCATCCTATCACATTGTAATGACCTTGAATAAAATTAATTGCCATAGAGACTAATAGTACCTAGTTCACTCTAATATGCTCACTAGTAGTAAGTTGATGAAATAAACTACTGTGCATGTACTATCTATATAATGTGTTAGTGAACGAACATTTAGAGTGTCTAATAGTTGTTTAAAATTTTAACATTCTAACAAGTGTGTGTATATATAACTAAAACATATATATATACAAAAATAAAAATTTTTTGATGTGTATGTAAATACATATGTATCAAGTAAATGTATAAAATAAAAAAGTGTGTGTAAAAAATATATATATAAAAATGTGTGTAAAAACATGTATTAAGAATCTAGAAGTTGATATTCTATAATACAATGGATATTTATACAATCTCAAAATTTACAAAATCTTCTCCACTTCAAAATACAAGAAATGTTACAGTTTTCATTTATGCCAGGAGAACTAAACGCATTTAGCAATAGTTGCCACTCTAATTCACGACATTCAAGAATTACAGATGTAGGGCCTCCTCTAATGTCAGATGTAATCTGGTCAATAGCAATGAAAGAAAAAGAGTGGTCTTTGTTGGTTTCTATATGTTTAGCTAGTGCGTTGTCAATTTTACTTTTCTTTATAGCATATAAGTGTTCCTGGATTCTATTTTTAAATTTTCGGTCAGTTTTTCCGATATAGAATGCAGGACAGATATTACACTGTGCTAAATAAATAATACTTTTAGAGTTACAGTCGAGTCTGTGGTGTATCAAGTATTTTTTGTTGTTGATCACAAATGTGTTTGTTGATTTTACACTGTGACACTGGTTACAAGTCCCACATGGGAAACAACCTAGAGTCCTATGTCTGAATGCTGTTTCCTTGGTTTCTAGTAAGTTTTTCAGGTTAACTCCTTTCTTGTAAATAATAGTAAATGAATACCCTAACCGGTCCAATAGGGAACTGTCTCTGCCTAATAGTTGCCAGTTTTTGTACAATATAAACTCAATATGTTTACTATCATTGTTGAAGACAGTGATGAAACTCGGTCTAGATGTACTTGAAAGTGTGACTGAAGTTGAAAATGAAGTTGATAAGTTAGTGACCAGTACATCAGCTTCACTGACAATACTGGTCTGCAAAGGGTCAATTGGTTCACATCTTGAATGGTCACTAGTAGTTTCCTTGACGTGGAGAATAGGTTTATAAAAACCTTTACTTCGTTTATTTGTGACCTCTGAAACTAGATCGAAGACAAGTTTGTCAGGGTACCCCCTATTCTTAAACATGTATAGTAAGTTGTCACACTCTTTGGTAAAGTCGGCTTCAAGTGAACATAGTCTAGCTGCACGTACTAGTTGTCCCTTGATTATAGAGCGTTTCTGTTTAAAGGGGTGTGCACTCGAGAAATGGAGAAATGAGTTGCAGTTAGTTGGTTTCCTGTAGATGTTAGAATTGAAACCAGTTCTATTCAATAGTTTAGACAGTCTCACATCAAGATATTCGATGTTAGTTGAATCAAATTTAAAAGTAAATTTGAAAAAGGTAGTCATATTGTTGAGGTATTCAATAAATGAAGTAGCCTCACCTAAACTACCTTTAAAAATAATGAATATGTCGTCAAGGAATCTTGTATAATACTTTACAAGACTCTTTTTGTCAGGGATGTTGAAAATGAATCTTTTCTCCCAAAAAGCGACAACGATGTTTGCTAGACTGGCTCCACAAGGGGAGCCCATTGCTACCCCTTGTTTTTGTAAATAAATTTGGTTGTTAAACATAAAGTAGTTATTAGTTAAAATGATGTCAATCAGTTCACTTACTAGGTCAATCTCATTTTCTAATGCTTCCATCTCTTTGAGTATCAAGGATGTCCATTCAACTGCTTCCAAGTGTGGAATAGAGGTGTAGAGGTCTACAACATCTATTGTTAAAAAGTTGTCACTAGGTTCTAAAATGACCTTGTTTAAGTCGGTCAATAATGACCAAGAGTCTTTACAGACTCGTGGAATTGATTTTAGAAATTTCTGCAAAATCAAGTCCACTACTTTGGCACAAGGGTAGGTCAGAGAACCTCTACCATCAATCAATGGTCTCATAGGTGGATTAGACAAGTTTTTATGAATTTTAGGGATTCCGAACATAATAGGTAGTCTAGGAAATGTAATATTGATATAATTGAAAGTGTCAATGTTAATCTTTCCTTCTATGAACAGGTCCCTAAAGTAACTTTTGACCCTTGACAATGTGATATTATATTCATTTATTGAAGCTATTTCATAAGCAGCACTGTCAAGTACTGTCTCCATCCTGTTGTTGTAATCACTATAGTCCATAATGACAAGTCCCCCTCCTTTGTCCGGCTTTATACATCTAATAGATTGAGATCTTAAAAACTCTAAAGCTTGAAGTTGTTCATGGCTTGTATTATTAGTGCTTTTTATCTCATTACGCAAAAAAGGAATGTGTCTAATGTCTAGTTCACACATGTTTTCAAAATTCTTTAATAAAGGGTGTAATGGCGGGTTAAAGACACTAGCAATTTTAAGCATAGTGTTATGGGTGTTGTTATTCCCTAGTAAGAAAGTAAGATTAAGTTTCCTGACGAAACATTTTAATTCGATAATAGTCCGCGCCAAATTCATGTTTTTGTTCGGTACAAATGTACTGCTCTTAGCTAACAGGTCTATCAACATAGGGTCAATAGGTATAGAAGAAAAGTTGTAAATGTTAAAGTCATTATTAAAGTTTTTTAGTATAACTGGTTTGGGGTCACATGATGTTGGTGAATCTTCGATTACCGTTTCTTCCTGTTCCAACCTTTGTTCCTCTGGTTCCGAGGTGTTTTGAAGTTGGATTTGTTCATATTTTGTCCATCTAGGTGAAAACCCTGCTCATTACCCACTCGGTCTGTTGGTCTCTCAACCTGTTGTTGATGTTGACCTTTAGAGTTTTCTCTATTGTTGGCCTGTAGTCTTTCACTGCATCTCACAGGTTCTGTGGGTGGACACAAGTCAGAGTCATCACCTGAATTACAGTCATGAGAGTTGTTGTTGAAACGGTTAGCCTCAGTGTTATTGGATGTCAATGTCTCGTTGTTCCAGACTTGAGATGTTTTAGGTCTAGGATAAGCTGAGCCATTAGAGTAAGCCAAATGGTCACGGTTAAGTTTCCTTATTTTATTCACTTTAAGTTTTTCTATCATTTGGTCAATACTCGAAAACACCCTATCGTAGTCATACTTGTATCTAGTAAAGTTAATATCTGCTTTAACATCAATATCAAGGCTGTTAACTTCTACTAATAGTTCATCAATTTGAACTGTATAATGTTTAATCATAAGTTCCATAAGGGTAAAACCAGAATTATCAAACAAGTTCATCAATTCTTTATGGAACATTGAATCTGGTACCAAACCAGTTGGAAACTGGTAGTTTCTCAGCCCTTTTGGTACAAGTCTTTCCTTTAAGCATTGTTTAAAATAAACTACTTCTAGTTGAAGTTTTTTTATTTTGACTAGTTTAAAGTCAAGAGTCTTTAATTTTTCTGAAATTGTAGGTCTACTTACAGATTCAAGTGGGGTGTCGCCGATCAGTTGCTCCTGGTTTAATTGGAAGCCTGATGTCAGGTTGTCAAAATTGTTGACCCATTCAGTAAAGTTAGAAACATTCACAAACCCTGTGTTGTTACTAGTGGTTGAATTCGTAATATTTACGCCCAAATCATGTTGGTTTCCACTTCTTTGGATCTGGCCTGGTGGAATACTGTTAGTGGAAACAATGTCTCCGTTCGTTTTACTAGGTAGATCATCAGGGTTAGTTATACCAAGTTCATGAGCATTTCCGCTTCTCGAAATCTGACCAGGCGGTATACTGTTCATACAGTTTGATACGTCGTTCCCATTCCTGAGTTGGTTCTCCTCCCTAGAAACAGGATAAATCAAAGGTCCACTTAACTGGAGTGCACTTAAAGTAGTTGGTATACTTTTGCTGTTATTCTCAATGGCATCCAAACGGTTGACAATGTTGTCTAACCTTTGAGTAAGCGTGTTGAAAAAAGACGCTATATTTGCTTGTTCCGTTGGTGTATTAGAGCGAAATAGGTTCGGGCTAGGAGGGCTAGTAGGCACTTCAGTGGTCATGTCAAACAGTTAAACAGTAAACCAAACAATCCAACACTTGAAAACAAACTAAACTCGAAAAGACGATGAAACCAAAAGTGCCTTGCCACAACCACTGTTCTTGTTGTTAGATTTGATAAGTTAATAACTGCGATGTATCACAATAATGTTCAGAAAGTTTATTACAAGAGACAACGTTTTCGTCACTATGTTATAGTAACTTCCTCAAAAAACAGTTTACAAGTTCCAAAGTTCAGGTAGTTTAAAAAGTGCCTCCAAAAGTGATTCATCCTATCACATTGCAATGACCTTGAATAAAATTAATTGCCATAGAGACTAATAGTACCTAGTTAACTCTAATATGCTCACTAGTAGTAAGTTGATGAAATAAACTACTGTGCATGTACTATCTATATAATGTGTTAGTGAACGAACATTTAGAGTGTCTAATAGTTGTTTAAAATTTTAACATTCTAACAAGTGTGTGTATATATAACTAAAACATATATATATACAAAAATAAAAATTTTTTGATGTGTATGTAAATACATATGTATCAAGTAAATGTATAAAATAAAAAAGTGTGTGTAAAAAATATATATATATAAAAAATGTGTGTAAAAACATGTATTAAGAATCTAGAAGTTGATGTTCTATAATACAATGGATATTTATACAGTCTCAAAATTTACAAAATCTTCTCCACTTCAAAATACAAGAATACAATACAGAAAAGTAAAATTGACAACGCACTAGCTAAACATATAGAAACCAACAAAGACCACTCTTTTTCTTTCATTGCTATTGACCAGATTACATCTGACATTAGAGGAGGCCCTACATCTGTATTTCTTGAATGTCGTGAATTAGAGTGGCAACTATTGCTAAATGCGTTTAGTTCTCCTGGCATAAATGAAAACTGTAACATTTCTTGTATTTTGAAGTGGAGAAGATTTTGTAAATTTTGAGACTGTATAAATATCCATTGTATTATAGAATATCAACTTCTAGATTCTTAATACATGTTTTTACACACATTTTTTATATATATTTTTTACACACACTTTTTTATTTTATACATTTACTTGATACATATGTATTTACATACACATCAAAAAATTTTTATTTTTGTATATATATATGTTTTAGTTATATATACACACACTTGTTAGAATGTTAAAATTTTAAACAACTATTAGACACTCTAAATGTTTGTTCACTAACACATTATATAGATAGTACATGCACAGTAGTTTATTTCATCAACTTACTACTAGTGAGCATATTAGAGTTAACTAGGTACTATTAGTCTCTATGGCAATTAATTTTATTCAAGGTCATTACAATGTGATAGGATGAACCACTTTTGGAGGCACTTTTTAAACTACCTGAACTTTGGAACTTGTAAACTGTTTTTTGAGGAAGTTACTATAACATAGTGACGAAAACGTTGTCTGTTGTAATAAACTTTCTGAACGTTATTGTGATACATCACAGTTATTAACTTATCAAATCTAACAACAAGAACAGTGGTTGTGGCAAGGCACTTTTGGTTTCATCGTCTTTTCGAGTTTAGTTTGTTTTCAAGTGTTGGATTGTTTGGTTTACTGTTTAACTGTTTGACATGACCACTGAAGTGCCTACTAGCCCTCCTAGCCCGAACCTATTTCGCTCTAATACACCAACGGAACAAGCGAATATAGCGTCTTTTTTCAACACGCTTACTTAGACAACATTGTCAACCGTTTGGATGCCATTGAGAATAACAGCAAAAGTATACCAACTACTTTAAGTGCACTCCAGTTAAGTGGACCTTCGATTTATCCTGTTTCTAGGGAGGAGAACCAACTCAGGAATGGGAACGACGTATCAAACTGTACGAACAGTATACCACCTGGTCAGATTTCGAGAAGCGGAAATGCTCATGAACTTGGTATAACTAACCCTGATGATCTACCTAGTAAAACGAACGGAGACATTGTTTCCACTAACAGTATTCCACCAGGCCAGATCCAAAGAAGTGGAAACCAACATGATTTGGGCGTAAATATTACGAATTCAACCACTAGTAACAACACAGGGTTTGTGAATGTTTCTAACTTTACTGAATGGGTCAACAATTTTGACAACCTGACATCAGGCTTCCAATTAAACCAGGAGCAACTGATCGGCGACACCCCACTTGAATCTGTAAGTAGACCTACAATTTCAGAAAATTAAAGACTCTTGACTTTAAACTAGTCAAAATAAAAACTTCAACTAGAAGTAGTTTATTTTAAACAATGCTTAAAGGAAAGACTTGTACCAAAAGGGCTGAGAAACTACCAGTTTCCAACTGGTTTGGTACCAGATTCAATGTTCCATAAAGAATTGATGAACTTGTTTGATAATTCTGGTTTTACCCTTATGGAACTTATGATTAAACATTATACAGTTCAAATTGATGAACTATTAGTAGAAGTTAACAGCCTTGATATTGATGTTAAAGCAGATATTAACTTTACTAGATACAAGTATGACTACGATAGGGTGTTTTCGAGTTTTGACCAAATGATAGAAAAACTTAAAGTGAATAAAATAAGGAAACTTAACCGTGACCGTTTGGCTTACTCTAATGGCTCAGCTTATCCTAGACCTAAAACATCTCAAGTCTGGAACAACGAGACATTGACATCCAATAACACTGAGGCTAACCGTTTCAACAACAACTCTCATGACTGTAATTCAGGTGATGACTCTGACTTGTGTCCACCCACAGAACCTGTGAGACGCAGTGAAAGACTACAGGCCAACAATAGAGAAAACTCTAAAGGTCAACATCAACAACAGGTTGAGAGACCAACAGACCGAGTGGGTAATGAGCAGGGTTTTCACCTAGATGGACAAACTATGAACAAATCCAACTTCAAAACACCTCGGAACCAGAGGAACAAAGGTTGGAACAGGAAGAAACGGTAATCGAAGATTCACCAACATCATGTGACCCCAAACCAGTTATACTAAAAAACTTTAATAATGACTTTAACATTTACAACTTTTCTTCTATACCTATTGACCCTATGTTGATAGACCTGTTAGCTAAGGGCAGTACATTTGTACCGAACAAAAACATGAATTTGGCGCGGACTATTATCGAATTAAAATGTTTCGTCAGGAAACTTAATCTTACTTTCTTACTAGGGAATAACAACACCCATAACACTATGCTTAAAATTGCTAGTGTCTTTAACCCACCATTACACCCTTTATTAAAGAATTTTGAAAACATGTGTGAACTAGACATTAGACACATTCCTTTTTTGCGTAATGAGATAAAAAGCACTAATAATACAAGCCATGAACAACTTCAAGCTTTAGAGTTTTTAAGATCTCAATCTATTAGATGTATAAAGCCGGACAAAGGAGGGGGACTTGTCATTATGGACTATAGTGATTACAACAACAGGATGGAGACAGTACTTGACAGTGCTGCTTATGAAATAGCTTCAATAAATGAATATAATATCGCATTGTCAAGGGTCAAAAGTTACTTTAGGGACCTGTTCATAGAAGGAAAGATTAACATTGACACTTTCAATTATATCAATATTACATTTCCTAGACTACCTATTATGTTCGGAATCCCTAAAATTCATAAAAACTTGTCTAATCCACCTATGAGACCATTGATTGATGGTAGAGGTTCTCTGACCTACCCTTGTGCCAAAGTAGTGGACTTGATTTTGCAGAAATTTCTAAAATCAATTCCACGAGTCTGTAAAGACTCTTGGTCATTATTGACCGACTTAAACGAGGTCATTTTAGAACCTAGTGACAACTTTTTAACAATAGATGTTGTAGAACTCTACACCTCTATTCCACACTTGGAAGCGGTTGAATGGACATCCTTGATACTCAAAGAGATGGAAGCATTAGAAAATGAGATTGACCTAGTAAGTGAACTGATTGACATCATTTTAACTAATAACTACTTTATGTTTAACAACCAAATTTATTTACAAAAACAAGGGGTAGCAATGGGCTCCCCTTGTGGAGCCAGTCTAGCAAACATCGTTGTCGCTTTTTGGGAGAAAAGATTCATTTTCAACATCCCTGACAAAAAGAGTCTTGTAAAGTATTATACAAGATTCCTTGACGACATATTCATTATTTTTAAAGGTAGTTTAGGTGAGGCTACTTCATTTATTGAATACCTCAACAATACGACTACCTTTTTCAAATTTACTTTTAAATTTGATTCAACTAACATTGAATATCTTGATGTGAGACTGTCTAAACTATTGAATAGAACTGGTTTCTATTCTTACATCTACAGGAAACCAACTTACTGCAACTCATTTCTCCATTTCTCGAGTGCACACCCCTTTAATCAAATAAACGAAGTAAAGGTTTTTATAAACCTATTCTCCACGTCAAGGAAACTACCAGTGACCATTCAAGATGTGAACCAATTGACCCTTTGCAGACCAGTATTGTCAGTGAAGCTGATGTACTGGTCACTAACTTATCAACTTCATTTACAACTTCAGTCACACTTTCAAGTACATCTAGACCGAGTTTCATCACTGTCTTCAACAATGATAATAAACATATTGAGTTTATATTGTACAAAAACTGGCAACTATTAGGCAGAGACAGTTCCCTATTGGACCGGTTAGGGTATTCATTTACTATTATTTACAAGAAAGGAGTTAACCTGAAAAACTTACTAGAAACCAAGGAAACAGCATTCAGACATAGGACTCTAGGTTGTTTCCCATGTGGGACTTGTAACCAGTGTCACAGTGTAAAATCAACAAACACATTTGTGATCAACAACAAAAAATACTTGATACACCACAGACTCGACTGTAACTCTAAAAGTATTATTTATTTAGCACAGTGTAATATCTGTCCTGCATTCTATATCGGAAAAACTGACCGAAAATTTAAAAATAGAATCCAGGAACACTTACATGCTATAAAGAAAAGTAAAATTGACAACGCACTAGCTAAACATATAGAAACCAACAAAGACCACTCTTTTTCTTTCATTGCTATTGACCAGATTACATCTGACATTAGAGGAGGCCCTACATCTGTAATTCTTGAATGTCGTGAATTAGAGTGGCAACTATTGCTAAATGCGTTTAGTTCTCCTGGCATAAATGAAAACTGTAACATTTCTTGTATTTTGAAGTGGAGAAGATTTTGTAAATTTTGAGACTGTATAAATATCCATTGTATTATAGAATATCAACTTCTAGATTCTTAATACATGTTTTTACACACATTTTTTATATATATATATTTTTTACACACACTTTTTTATTTTATACATTTACTTGATACATATGTATTTACATACACATCAAAAAATTTTTATTTTTGTATATATATATGTTTTAGTTATATATACACACACTTGTTAGAATGTTAAAATTTTAAACAACTATTAGACACTCTAAATGTTCGTTCACTAACACATTATATAGATAGTACATGCACAGTAGTTTATTTCATCAACTTACTACTAGTGAGCATATTAGAGTTAACTAGGTACTATTAGTCTCTATGGCAATTAATTTTATTCAAGGTCATTACAATGTGATAGGATGAACCACTTTTGGAGGCACTTTTTAAACTACCTGAACTTTGGAACTTGTAAACTGTTTTTTGAGGAAGTTACTATAACATAGTGACGAAAACATTGTCTGTTGTAATAAACTTTCTGAATGTTATTGTGATACATCGCAGTTATTAACTTATCAAATCTAACAACAAGAACAGTGGTTGTGGCAAGGCACTTTTGGTTTCATCGTCTTTTCGAGTTTAGAAAATGAAATAATATCACAATATCTGCACAGCTGCATTTCACACATACTACTGGATAAAGAAAAGTAAGTCTCAAAAGAAGAAACATGTTGTCTGCTATGTACATTCAAGTTCTGTAACGCCTATAACAATCAAAGTTACCTGATACAGGCAAATAGCCCTCACATCCACGTTGGGTATATCTCATCATTTGAAACTCATCTGCAGTAAAACATAAAACAAGCTGGTAGATACTGAGTTTGGCTTTAATACAAGATAAAACTTTTAATAGCTCAATATTCTACAGTTCATTGTTTCACGTTTACTGCAGTGAGTTTTGCTATATAATGCTCATTTGTTTTTGTAGAACTTTATGTGATTCTGTGGCTGGTTACAGATTTTCTGGTATAAGTTTTCCTTGATAATGAAAGAACTGCCTAAAAACTAGTGATCACGTCCCTGTGCCAGGTGCCACCTGTAGTCCAGGAGATGTAGTGACAATTGTGCCAGATAGCTGTTTTTTACACTGACACTGGATTATGTCTCCCATATAACAGCATGAGCACTGTCAGTCTGGGGAAGCAGGCTTACTCTGATGTGAGGATATTAATTCATACAGAATTCTTTCACTTTTTTCAACTGTTTTTGTTTGTCATCATAATCAAACCATGCCAGCCACTGGTAAATCCAGAACTACCCACACCCAGTCATGGATTATTGCTAAAACATAACATTTGTTAGTCACTTCAGTTTGCTTTTTGAAGTTGGCCTGTTAAAATTCCCACTGATAAAACAATGTAGAAATATCATTACTACACATGATAGATGCACCATTCAGACAAAGTAGGCTTTCTTTCATTAAGTCAAAGTCAAAGTAAACTTTATTGTCATTCAGAAATCACACAAGTACAAAAACTGAACAAAATTCCACTTCTCCGCACTCAATGTACAGATAACATTTTCACAGACATTTACACATATAACACCTAGCTATTACATCACAGCATACCTCTCAACCTGGAAACATCAAAAATCTGGACAAGGCCCATGAAAAATAGGTACAAATCTGTACGCTGATTAACATATAATTTGCATACACAATTATGTAACTCCACCCACTACAATGGAATTGTGGGATACCAACTTTCAAACACAAACTGAAGAACAGACAACCAAAATATGGCAGACCTATGTCCCTCATGGACAGGAGCAGTCGGTGCTGATCATGGAATCGCTCTGCTAACAATGACCATATAACTATGGTCAACTAGGGCAAATGGGTTTTTTCCATGGCAAGGCTTGCAAAGGTCCTGGGGTCATTACCCTAGGAACCTATGATCCTATTAACATATTCTATATTATCTTAAAACGCAATAGCACACTAGTCAGTGTCAGCAAACAGGTGTATAATTAAATGAAAGAAGTAAACACATCAGCACATCTGGACACATTACAGTTAAAAGCCCAAACTGTTAAATCTGGAAAGTTCTATTTCAAATTTGATTCAATATTCTATAGAGAAATACAGAATTTAGATTCAACCAATGGATGATATTCATATTATTCCCCAAATGAAATATTCATAAAGCTTTCTTCTTGAATATATTTCCTGAAGTAATTTGGCTAACAGCTGTCTTGCATTCACACTTCTAGACAGGGTTGCCAGCAATTGAAAAGACAAAAAGCAGAAAAATGCTTGTGTCTCACTTTGCTCTATCCTTTATGCCACCAGCTACATGCTCTCCCAGCCCAGTTTGTTATACAGTTTTGGTCATCACTGTGGCTGGATGTCTTTTTTCTCCCTTGTTTTATTTTTTGTTTAACTACTTATATATATAACTGGGTTGCACCGACCCTTGTAAGAAAACTAGTATTTGGAGTCAAAGACTTTACAAATACTGGTATTCTGTTTGATGTGGCAAACAAAACACTGGTGTTTGTAAGGCCATTTCCAAATTAACATTACTGGATCAGTCTGCAATTTTCTGAACTGTCTTTGAAAAAAAATCATGACAGGTGGCAACCTTACTTATAGGCAGTAATGTGCTTTTAATGTTAGTCTGTGGGGAACAGGAATTCATGAAACAGTGGTGTCTCTTCCCAGTGAAACTGACTGCCTGAGAGTGTTTAGTCACTGGGTTGTGACTAGTGACTCTCTCAGTTAAGAGATACAGTTGTCAAATCACTTGTTTTTGTTTCTTTTAATTATAAAAAAAATAGAACTAGAGATATGGTTTACAACGCTGCAATATATTGAAACATTTTGGATAAATTTTCAGGCTTGGTATTGGTAGAATAGATCCATCTGTGAACATTCATTGTGTGAAATCTAGGCTCATAGTTTCACTAGGTGTCAATTTTTTTTGGTAAAGCTGTATAATATTCATCTGCTTAATACTCACTTGCCAAAGTATGGCATTGTAATTACTCAAATCAATGTGGAATGGTGATTTCAGTGTGTATAAAATCACTTTTCAGGAAAATATTGAACAATGAAAGTGGCAGAAGTCATAAACGGGCCACTTAGATTATTGTTTGAAAATGAAGGGCTTGAAATCTTGC
The DNA here is from genome assembly GCF_019279795.1 of Protopterus annectens. Taxonomy (NCBI): domain Eukaryota; kingdom Metazoa; phylum Chordata; order Ceratodontiformes; family Protopteridae; genus Protopterus; species Protopterus annectens. The sequence continues at coordinate 1,589,343,227 of NC_056739.1, read as the reverse complement.
ATAACGAAGTTAATGGTGATTCGGTGAATAAATTGAATTCTAGCTCATAATGTTAGGAATACTAGCTCAGAACATTTCAGATTTTTTCTCCTATATTGTTGCACACACACACACACACACACACACACACACACACACTTGAAGTTACTTGAGTTTGTTTGTTTTGTTTTTATTTTATCACAGCAGTTAGTGAAGGCAACAGGAATAGATCCTTGTCTTGCGACTGCTGCTGCAGATTTTGTTAGATTACTGTTTTATTATCATCATTATTATTTTTTCCCTCACATTTGCTAAGCATGACGTAAGAGCCTTGGTTAGCATGGGGAATGGAAATGGCAAGTCCCTGCAACTGCTGAACGTTTTGCTGGTTCAGGTTTATTTTTATTTATTTACTTTTGTTTTACTGTTTTTTTTTTTTCGATACTCACTCACTCAGCTCATAAAGCCACAGTTAGTGACATTAATTATTATGATGATCATTTTTATGCATCCATGTTTTATGACCATTTAATATGATGTTGAGAATCTGCAGTCTTCTTTTTAAAAGGCTCTTTTCATACATTAATATCTTGTTCGGTTACATTGGTTCTCAGTAGAGTTTTATTTTGTGTTCTGCCTTTATTTAAAAAATAATCAAAATGGTAGGAAAGGCTAAATAAGCTTAAGGGTGGGTCTGCAGCCTAAAAGTATTTTGATTTGCTGAGTGGAGTATGTCACAGTTGCCAGATGTAGCTATTATTTTTGTTTTGTAATTCAACCATTTAAAGTCAAAAACCTGTTCACTTGAGCTCTTTGTTTAGCGTTCTAGACTTATCCTGCAATATTTAAGAAAGACTAAAAACACAATTTTGGCAGCCTATCACCTTATACAGCAGTATATTTATAGGCACAATCCTACTTTTAATACTTGTCAATCTGTCAACAATAAATAAAATCTAAAATCTGAATAAAGAAGTAGCCCCTTGTAGATGTAAATCCTAAATTAAATCCTTTCTGCATACACTTACTTCTCCGTTCACAGCCAGGAGCGAGTAAATCTGTTTCTTTTGGCGCGAGCATGAAACTACAGCCAGGAATCCATTTTGGCGAGTCTAAATAAAATAAATCCCCAGGAGTGAGTAAATCCATTTTTGCAAGCCTAAATAAAATAAATCCTTTCCGTTTGCCTTCATACTTGCTGTTCCCGCTCGCTCTGAAAACATTTGAACCGGAACTACGTCTGCCAAGCTTAATTCCGACAGGCAGGTAGCCCTGATGAGCTGATGTCATCACGCACGTGATGACGTCAGGTCACAAAGCGCGAAAAATAAAAAAAATTACAAAATAAAGAAAAAAAATCGGAAATGAAGGGGTGCCACTCGGGAATCGTGGCACCCCATTATTTGGACCCCAAAACTCAGTTAAAACCGAGTAATTCGGGACAGTTGGGAGGTATGCATCACAGACATGCAGGTAGACAAACTAATATTGCACATAATTAGAAACACATTTTAAAGACTTTTTGAAGAGAACACTTACTTGCATGAGTTAAGACATTGCATTGATCCTTGCAAAGAAAGAGACATTTGAGCATTGTACTGTGAACATTAAAGTATTGCACTATGGTTAATTTATGAATTTGCAACATGTATTGCACTGAAAGAATAGATATTTTACTGCATTGTTACTGCCCTAGATGGCCTATAAGTTACAATCATGGTGACTATTGCAGTAAGTATTTGATGAGACTGGTAACCAGATTAATGCACAATTTGAGACAGTTTTCTGCTGACCCAGGTGGCCATCAAGGAGTGTAGTGGTTAGTGGAGTTCAGCAGCCTGATGACATTAGGGAAGAAGCTTTTCCTGAATCTTGTAGTTCTGCAATGTATGCTTCAGAAGAGCTTTCCAGATGATAGATGCAGAAACAGTTTGTAAGCAGGGTGAGTGCAGTCTTTAACGATTCCTCTGGCCTGCTGAGACATCTGGATAAGTACAAGTTGTGGATAGCTGGTTAGGTGGTCTTAATGATCCTCTCAGCTGTCCTCACCACTCTCTAGAGGGATTTGCGCTGAGAGGTAGAGCAGCTTCCATACCATACTATGAGATTGTTTGTCAGGATGCTTTCTAGAGTACCTCTGTAGAAGGTAGTGAGAACTGTCGATGGGAGATTCGGTCTCCCCAGCCTTCTTAAACAGTGCAATCGCCGGTGCACTTTCTTGATTATGGCATTTGTATTTGTATTCCAAGACAAGTCCTCATCGATGTGAACTCCCAGAAACTTTGTGCTTCTCACTCTTTCCACTATTTCCCCATTGATGGTGAGGGGAGAATGTTCCTTGTGATTTTTCCTGTAGTCCATAATTATCTCTTTTGTCTTGTTCAAATTTAGTGCTAAGTTGTTATTTCTACACCAAGTAATCGGTTGTTTCACCTCATCTCTATATGCTGTTTCATCGTCGTTACTATGAGGCCCAACACCGTTGAGTCATCAACATACTTGATGATGTGATTTGTATTGTACCTGGCTATACAATCATGTTAACAGGGTGAACAGAAAGGGACATAGTACACATGCTTGTGGGACTCCAGCATCAAGAGTGATGCTATCTGAGGAGTTATTTCCTATGCACACTTTCTGAGGTCTGTCTGTGAGAAAGTCAAGAATCTTGTTACAAAGTGGAGTGTTGATGCTTAGTTGGAGTAGCTTCATTACCAGATGAAGAGGGATGACCATGTTAAAAGCAGAGTTGAAGTCTATGAATAGTATCCTTGCATAGGTGTTTTTATTCTCAAGGTGTTCCAGCAACAGATGGAATGGTAGAGAGATGGCATCTGCCATAGAGCGGTTTGCTCAGTAGGCAAACTGCAGAGGGTCAATATCAGCAGGCAGCCCAGGTGTTATGGCGTCCTTGACCAGCCTTTCAAAACACTTCATCACTGTGGTGGTGAAGGCTACACAGCGGTAGTCATTTAGGCAAGATGGTGGAGAATTCTTTGGTAATGGAATGATTGTTGTATCCTTGAAGCATTTCAGAACTATTTGCTGACTCAGATAGTTATTGAAGATATCCGTGAAGACATTTGTTACTTGCACTGCACAGTCCCTGAGCACACACCCTAGGATGTTGTCAGGCCAAGCTGCTTTTCTTGGGTTAACTCTGCGCAGTGCCCTCTGGACAACAGCTAGGTTGAGGGTGAGCATTTTCTCTTTATGGCAGATGGGCCTTTTCTTTCCTGTTGCTCTGTTCCCTTCCTCAAATCATCTGAAGTAGACATTCAGCTTATTTAGGAATTCCTTATTGTCCTCACATTGTGAAGCTAGGGGGGTCTGTAGTCAGTTATGGACTGGATACCCTGCCATAGGCACCTGGTGTCTTTTGGTCAGAAAAATAGCTCTGGATCTTTCTGCTATAGGTGAATTTTGCTTCCCTCACTCCCTTGTACAGATTTGCTCTGGCTGTTCTGAGGTCTTCCCTGTCTCCGGACCCGAAGACTGCATTCCTTGCTTTCAGTAGCTCATACACCTTGCTAGTCAACCAGGGTTTCTGGTTGGCACGTGTGATGATGTTTTTGATGACTGATACATTATGCACACATTTCAAGATGTAGCCCATCACTGCCTTGGTGTACTCCTCCAGGTTGATACACTGGTTCTCTGTAGCCGCCTCTTGCATATGCTCCAGTCTGTGCTCTAGAAACAGTCAATTAAATTAAATTCAAGATATCAGATGAAAAACCATGCCAGACTTAAATGAACAAATTCCTATAAGTTTGAGGAGTTAAAAAAATGTGCAGCTGAGTGCAGACAGGAAAAAAAGCCAAACTGTAAAATGTGAATCATTTTTAAAAATCAGAATAGGACTCTGTTAAAGAACACATGAACACAGTACTGACCAATAATGAGACAAATGGCAACTGATATGGTCTTCCTTCCAGATTTCTAAGTAAAACCAGTTAAGTGCCTCATGCTCCTGCTCCCTTTAGAAAAGAATATTTGCATGTGCACTAGAGAGTCTCATTAGACTAAGTATCCAGACTGGGGATTGCACTACTGAATTAATTATGGATTGTTTTTGGTCACATAGCAATGCTGGAAAGATTGTTAATTCTGTTTGCTGTGGCAAAATCAATGCTGCTAAGTCACCACTTGTTTACTGAAAACATTCTGGCTGGTTTAAACATCACATGTATTACTCAATTAAATAAGTATAAGAAAGTACACTAAGAGTACAGAACTGAGGGACAGAGGTTATACCTGTGGACATCATGGTATTTCATCTGACCTTTTCGTGCATATCTGGCAGGGTACTTTGGCAATCCATCTCTCAAAATGATCAGACCATAGTTATTAGTACCTCATATCTGGTCACTAGACATTTTTGGCAATGTCTTCACAGACACTTCTGTGTCCCCAAACAGTATAGCCATGATGTTTCTATAACCCTTAGGACATAATCACTGAATGTAAGATAACAGGTTGTGTGCATTATTGAATAAGTTTGCTGATCTCTAGGCTTTGACTATATAACTGGTTTTGATTCCAATTTGTTTCCATTTTGGGGTATGTGTGATAGTAAGGATCTGGCAATACATAAAATATACTGTAATACCAATATTCTGCACTTTACTGTATTTTCTATTTTACGCTTCCATGTTGAACCTATAAATGGTCTAAAGATGCCAGTGTTCTCCCCAGTTAAAAATTTAAATAAATAAACAAATAAATAAGCATACATAAATAGGTGTCTGATGAAATAAAATATCAAAACATGTGCATTGAATCTTGCTTCACTGGAAAATAATGTTTTGTACTAGCTGGCTCTTCTAGACTAAGCTACTACAGTTATAATTTTACTGCCATTATCCATTGCAGCCTTTTTAAGAAAAAAGATATCACTAAAATATACCATTTTTGTCACTGTATATCATCTTGTTTGCTTTTAGATTACAGAATATAGTTGCTTTCCTCAGCTTTCTCTTCATTTGAATGATTAGTGATATATTTTTTAATTATTGCTTCCATTTCCTGTGTTTGCTTCCTTCCAATCTTTATATCTAGGGCAGCTATTCTGTAAAATGGCATTACCCTGTGTCTAATTACCTTGTAGAGTACAGTAATTTGAAATGGAAGCAGTAAAATGAACTTACATGATCAAAGGTAAAACAATGGAACATTTAAGCAATAAGCATTATTTAAGAAAAGTAAGTATTTTTTTTCTTAAATAATCCCCAGGATTCACGAATCCTCCATGTAAGACTAAAGTAGTCTTACATGGAAACACCAGTCTAAGAGTAAGACAGCAGCGCACCATGCATATTAATGAGGGCATGCTGCCTCAACTCAAAGGCTAACACGGAGCATGCATGAGTGCAGGAGGCGTGTCAGACTGCCGAGCAGTCCAAACATCCACGCCCCTGCAAGTCTCTCAATTGGGAAATGTCAACTGACATGAGCGAGTCCACTCAAATGTGTACATACCCAACACTACACTCCCCCACATGCTAAACCCCAGTACAATTATAAAATGTAAAACTTTTATTTTTTTTTTTTATTATTCCCGATATAGCTGCCTGTATTTGCGTGTTTGCACGAGTTTGTCCATTGCTTAGCTGCAGTTAGCAGTCAAGACATCAAAGAAGATAATAAGAAACATATGCAAATTAAGCAAAATAGCAATATCGTAGTGGTAGAACTTTTGCACAAAGAGGAAACATTCCCGGTTCCAGTCCCACCCCTCCCCTTTTCATTTTCTGTTGGAAATCTGTATATGAAAAGAATTCCTGACATTTATCATTGAAATTTTAGTAAAAAGCATTGAAATGGCCTATGTAGTAGTGAACAAATGTTATATATATATATATAAGAAAGTGAAATGGTTATGCATACTGATGAATGCATAAGTAACGTATCTTAAGCAATGTGAAGCACTGCTAAGCAAAGTTTACCAGTATTAAGCACATTTCAGTATAATTGCTCATAGCTTAGCACTGCTTTAACTAGCGCAATAGCTTTGCGTGGAGCTGCACATCGTGCCAACTAGCGCAAAAAGAACATGTTTGCACGTACCTGCACACCACGCTAACTAGCGCAATGCCGGGCAACGCCAGGTAACGTCGGGCAACGTCGAGCAATGTAGAGAAACATTGGGCAAAGTTGAGCAAAGCTGGCTAAACACAGCCACACCTCCTAGCCGGTCTGGCCAGTAATAAAATAAAAGGCAATGACAGGCCTTGAACCTGGGATACTGTGCACCATAATCACAGTACTAAACCACTAAGCCATGACAGCTTTTCATATGCATGCACTTTCAACACACACATACATATCAATAGAAGTTTACCCATTGCTAAGCAGGTGTGCTTTCAGCTGAGTTTCTTCAAAACCAGCCAATCACAGATAAGTGCGGGAAATGAGGCATATTTAAGCTCCATAGGCAGGAATACTTGCCATAACTGGTTGTATCTCCCATCTGCAGTCAGCATGGCCAATGTTGGAGAGGGCTCTCGATTTCGAGTGCAACATTGGGGCATTGAGGAGTCAAAAGCAATGGTTTGGCTCCTCGTCCATAATCATGAGGAGAGATTCCTGCAGGGCCAGTTCCAAGGCACCCAATACAAAGCGGAAGCCTGGAACCGTCTAGCTCATGATCTCACCAGTGCCACAGGCATCCCTCGGACTGGTGAGCACATCAGACACCACTACTCAGACCTAAAGAGACGCAAGGAGGACCGACTGAGCCAGTTGATACAGGAGGCCCATGAGATGGAAAATGCCCCACTACTGAGTAGGTAGCCATGGAATGAAGTATGTAAGAATTGCTATTGTAGTCTATATTATGGATAGGTATGTCTCAATATCACTTCATTTACTTCACAGCTACAGGTGTCCGTGCTGCGAATCAGCAAGCCTATGCAGATAGGCTGCTAAGGCTGCGCCACCAGGCAGGTTAGTAATTATTCTGCATGTACTGTTATATAAAATAAGTGAGAGAGCCTAAAAAAAAGTGTTGCAGCCCAATAATAAAGGTATAATACGTCTTGAATAACTTCTCTGCATGTATTGTTATATAGAAATAAATGAGAGAGCCTGAAAAGAGTGTTGTAACCCATTAATAAAGGTATAATAAGTCTTGAATAATTTCACTGCATGTACTGTTATATAAAATAAGTGAGAGAGCCTGAAAAAGAGTGTTGTAACCCACTAATAAAGGTATAATACGTCTTGAATAAGTCTTCTGCATGCACTGTTATATCAAATAAATGAGAGAGCCTCTAGAAAAGTGTGTTATGTAATTAATAAAGGTATAATTCCTGGAGTGTGTCCGTGTCACTTTCTTTGATATGTTGTTGTACTCTTGCATTATAGAAATAGTATTGTTGTATTAAGTGCTGTCAATCCACACTTGGGTAGGCCCATATAAAGTGGATGAAGGGAGTGCCAGTAGCTGTTAAGCATATATACAGTCCTCAACTGTTGGTTCATGGCTGGCATGTACAGGTTAATCTGGCACATGAGTAGCTTGTTATTGTGTTCCCCAAAAATGTCAGTGTGCTGCTAGAAATGTAGGGGGCAGTTAAAATATAACTGATAATGTCACCTGAACACATCTAGATATGTAGATATATAAATATAAATATAATATATAAATACGTAGCAGTAACATCTGCATCCTGGACAGTTTGTATGTCAGATACAGGTCAGGTATATAAAGAACTAGCAAAACCCATTTCACAATTTAACGGACATTGCCTAGTGTAATAATACATGTAGGGGATATATACCTGCAGTCAATAGAAATGTAGTGTAAACTATAAGTATATATAAGTTGCTAATGGAGGTATCTTTTTACACCCTACTGTATGTGCATAAACAATGCAATTCCACACCTCAATGGGTATGTCTAATCTCAAAACATTTGTTGGGACATATGTCCTATTGGTTTATAAATATCTGCATTTACTTTGATGCATGTGCCCTGTTCAAATACCACAATCTTGGTGGCCTATTGCCACCAATTAATCCTGCATGCTGTTGGAATGTCCACTGTTGTTCTATATATGCATGTGTTATGCTTGCTGTTCAACTGTTGGAACTCTGGTGTGTTGGGTTAATGGGAATACTACTGCATGCTGTTACAACTAATTTGGAATGCTGTTGGCTGTTACCAACTCATATTGTCATTAAATCCTCCTAAACATAAAACGTATGGGAAGGCCGGTCCCAGCGGACCCACCTGTCCCACCTCAGCTGCCGATGGCACCTGGCAGCAGCAGGTCTGGTGCCCAGCCCGGGACCTCCTCCTCCATTGGGCCTGTGCCACCTTCGGGTGGAAGCACTGCAGGGGATGGGGCTCACCCCCCCCGTGCAAGTGTGTGCAGAGGAGGGCCTCCTCTCACCCTCCGAATGGTCCGGGCCGTGGTGCATAGGGAGATCCAGTGTTCTGTCATTGATCCGCTACACCAACTAGAGGCACAAGCGGTGCAACTCACGGGTGAGCCTGCCCCTCCTACACAGCCCCCAACACAGCCACCCTCTGGTCTGTGAAGGTGCAGTGGTAACTGCCCATGGGTGGGGATCTCAGTTCCACTGTCGCCATCTGTGGGCTCATGGGCTTGCGGTTTCCAAACATCCTTCCCCGTCAATGTTGTTCACCCCGCACATGTGTCATATTCCACCCCTGTATGCATCTTGTTTGTCCTGTCTGTTTCCCTCCCCAACCTACCTCCCCAAGTATACCTACATCCCCACCCCACATTCCACTCTCACCTGGAAAAAGAAAAAAAAGGGCAATCTGCTCCAAAAAAAAATTATGCCCCATACATAGCTGCCCATTTTGCACACATGTCTGCTGGACATATAAAATGTAATTTAATTGGCAGTACAATATACTTTGTTGTCCTCATCCCTCTCTCAAGGGTGGAAGGTTTTGTATTTCCCTCCAAAATTATTGCATATGCACAGCTCATACTGTAAAAGAAATGGGCAGCTATGGTCCTTCCCTACATCCATTCTGCACATCCCGAGCTGTTTTCCCTACTGTCTTTCCCTCTCTGTGCCCCTTTTTCACCACTGTCCTATCTCCCCATTTTCTTTTCTTTCAAAGAAATGAGCGCGAGAGTTAGTGGGAGTAAGCACTTTTAAGCAGTAGTTAGCGGGCTTGACCGAGTGTGCGGTTAGCTAAGCATTACTAAGCTTCACGCAAACCCGCGCAAACCTGCTTACAACTGCTTAAAAGTGCCTTAGTCACCCTGCATGTGAGGGCCCTTGTCCTGCTCAGCAGCAAAATAAAATACCTCTGTCAGTCTCGAACCCCAGACCTTGGACACACTAGACTGCATGAAGTACCACTAAGCCACAGTAGATATACAGCAGGTTGTTGCTGAAATAGATATATCATGCATCAGAATGAGTGGATGTAAAGGAAAAATAGGAATGCCATAACACAAAACCTGTTCTGTGGAACTTTACCAGCAGTTGTTGAGGAATTGCATTACATGACTGTGATAAGAGAACCAGCAATTCTAGCAGTAAATGATGTTACAACAGCACTTTACAACCCCCACACAGTATCATAGCAGGGCAAACAGTGGCATATCTGATTAGGGCAGAGGACATACATCCCAACTGTGACTACATTTCAGGGATGTCCCTGATTTTGAAACATATGTTAGCTGTGTCCCTCTGAAACCCCTGAAAAGTACTGACATTAGGCAGAAAGGTGGGGTATTACACCTAATGAATAATGACAATATGTAGGAGTTAGACACTGCTTGTACTTCGGAAAAGGTGTAGTAATCCATATGCACTGGTTCTCCTGAAGTCTCCACTTACTGTTTCTAATATTTTGAAGGTGTACCTCACTTTTACCTACCTTTACCTCACTCTGTTCAAATATGTACCTGAGTGTTTCAGAGGCCTGGCCGAGGCAGAAACACACAGGCATATCAGCTTTTCTGCTGTTACACACTGTGCAAATAGCTTTGGAAGGAGTTCCACAAGGATACCCTTATGTAGGAGTACAACACTGAAATACCAAAGGATGTAGCTATGTACTGGTAGCAAACAACTGTAACAATGCCATTGTACCAGTGCTGAAAAGACCTGTGCATTGCACAGACAGAGAATAACAGCCTAACGTCTGGCTACCATCTGGATAGGTCCACAGTTGGGAGCTATGCAGACAGACTACTTGCCTTGCTAAACTAACAGGTACACAGCAACCCTTTAAGTCCAGCAAGATAACATTCACACAATAATACATAATGCTCTCTGTATGTCTGCATCCCCACCCAAATGTACAATATACCTGTGTGTTCAGGGTCTACCAAGGATGTAGGTAGGCATACTCAGTACTGGAATTGTCCAGTTTTCTTGAGCATCCTGTGCTAATGTCAACAATAAAAAAGCACAAACTGTGCAGAAGGGAGTACATTAATATTCACAGTATAACAGTTCACAAACAGTTCATGTGCCAAATGAATACATCTCAATAACTAATTTTGTATGGCAGTTAATTGTATAAGTAGAAAAGAAACTACATACTCCCATGTATCTTGTGTTAGCATTTATAGGGGTGAGTATAATTCTACACTGACAACTGTGTACTGGAAGTGGCAACATTCAGGTCTGAGTACAACATTTAAATCACTGGCTACACCCCTAGCTTCAGATATAAGAACTATACCAACCTTCTGACTTAAACAACGGTGTCCACAGCAAACAAGCATGGGCCCCACTTTGGAAAGCTGAAATGGCTATGCCTACCTGACATAGCAATTTATAGCATTGGGTTGCTATGACAGTGAGTACTGCAATTACCACACAGCAGGCTGCATGCAATTACCAAATGGTGGCCATCAATTGGTGCAGAGGCCATCACATGCACATGTGCAGATACCTATAAAAGCAGGCTGTACTTGCTGCCCACACACACAATCATTCCATTGCAGATATTGAGAGAGAGAGACAGAGACAGAGAGAGAGAGACACACACCCACATCAACAGAAAAAAAAAGCCAAAGACACATGGAATGTAATACTACCAACACATACAAAGGAAAGGTATGTAACAGATATGTATTTACTGGCATGTAGTAGATGTTTTTGAAGAGTACTCTACATACTTTGAAACATCCATATGTGGCAGCAGTACGTATCTATGCACAGATGCCCTGCATAACTACTGCCATGGACAAATCAGTGTATAGCTGTGTGCAGTGGGACATAACTGTGACATATGTAGCTCAGCATTAAATGTCAAACATCTGATCCATGTTATCTGTGTTCTGTACAGTAGTGTGGACAATGGCTGTTTGGGGAAGTAGCACATACAGCTATATGAACATGGATGTGACAGAGTAACACATGCATGATAGTCATATTAACGTGTAGCTTAGCATTGGCAACTGCTGTACCAGGCTAGTATGCTAATCTAGCATTTGCAGCTATATATACACCCTCTAATATTACTGTGTGCTCACATGTGACACCTGTTCATGTTGCAGCAAGGCCCAACAGGTCAGCCATGAGGTCCAGGGACTTACAACAGTGTGGACCTTGTGTGTGTATGGCACACACATACGGAGATATATCTGTGTCAGATATATTAGCATCTGTACATGTGCATAGAGCAAGGGACATACTGCAACTGTTTGTGAAGGGTGGTCATATATATGTTGGTGAAGGTTGTTATGTGCATATTTGTATGTAGGTTGTAGTGTGTGGCAAACAAGACAGCATACAGTGCTGGTATATGACATGTGGTGGTTAAACGCTGTGGGTGTGATTTGTTAGGTTTGCAGTGTTGCAGCCAGTGAGGCCTGCTAAAGCTACATGGGCTGAGAACACCTTCAATGCATTTCGCACAAGACTGTGCAATATTATTACATAACTGTATACCTCATATCCTTCGCATAATTGATATTCCCACCATGAAAGGTGGACTGTATATGTGCCTATATGTATATCTATATGTACACCAATGGATGTTTATATGTATGTGTGTATATATATATATATATATATATATATATATATATATATATATATATATATATATATATATATATATATATATATATAGAGAGAGAGAGACAGAGTCATATTTACTGCGACAGATGCCTGGTGACAAAGCCATGGCCTCAAGCTCAATGTCGAAAATGCATTGGCATCCCTTTTGGTAAAAACTCTGTACCCATGAACTACCACATAGGTGGTAGTCGACTTAACACCGAAAGTGTGATAAGAGACCATGGGACACAGGTGGACAGTAGTCTCCCCTTTGATAATCACAGTGCCACACTAGTCATGTAATCTGTCTACATGGCACACCTCATCACAAAAGGTGTGTCATCCAGGGAAAAAGAGGTCAGTGTTCCCCTCTACTCATCACTCACAAAACCCATTATAGAGTACAATGCCCCTTTTGGTATGTACCTCACAAGACATCTACAGCAACTGGAAAGGCCACAGACATACCTCACAAAGAGTATTACTGGCCTCAAACAGATGCCCTATGCAGATCATCTCACAAAACCACAGCTAGACTGTGTCGCATACCGCCTACCCAGAGGTGACCTCTGCCTAACATACAAAGCTATGTCAAACCCAGAGCTGTTGGACATGCTCCACGTAAACAGATCACAATCCCTATGAGCTACATGCTCTAGGGACCTAAACCTTGTCACCTCAATAAACAGAACATGCTGGAGGGATAGATTCCTATCTCAGAGACATCCCATACTCTGGAACAAACTACCTATCAATAGCAAACAAAGCTCCTCAGTAGCACTCATCATGAATAATCTTGATGATTGGATGGGAGATAGGAAATACACCCCGTGAATCACCTCTCTGGCTCTGCTTGACAGGGGCACATGAAATTAAATTACTTGGGTGTCAAAGGCCAGGGTACCATCTGGCTAGGCTTCTATAGGCCCTAGGGCCAATAGCCTATTACCTACCTATGAACCAATACACACCCACATGTACTTGTTGCAATAATTGCTATGTGAGGTTGACTGAGTGTGATGGTGAATGTGTTGGTGAATGTGTCACAGTTGTGTATATGTGGGATAGCTTAGTGGGAAACTGTTTCTGTCATGGTATTTTGTGTCCTAGCTCTGATCCCAGCAAAAGATGTGTATGCTATTGCTAGGCAGAAAAAGCAGTATGGCATACGGTCTGACGTAGTCCCTTGATGTTAACTGGGGTGTGCCATTGGAGGCTAAAGCAGTACATGTATGCTTATTGATTGGTACTGCTGGTGAATCCAAATCCTGTATGAACTGTAGTACTACCTGAAGCTGTAGGCCTAAACAGCACAGTATGGTGTATGTCCACATTGCTTGGAACCACTGTTTTGTGTGTTCCCTGTAGTCCTCACAGATTACATACCTCAGGCATAAGGTTTTGTAAGTACTGACACACAGTACTGTATGGTACACACGTAAAGCTCATCTGGGTTGCCATACCTTTGTGTCTTGTATGTATGTCTGATGTGTGTGGGTATGCCTGTAACATGCCCTCGGTCATATGTGTGTTACAGGATATAAGTGCGTATCTAGCAACATGTATAGTCTAGTACAGCAGTATGCCACCTATATTCACAAATGTGCACATATTTTAGGCAGGGGTTTGCCATCAACAACTAGTGTGGTATACTGGTAATACTGTAACTGGACTTTACAATCATTGCAATGGATGACATATTTCTTTATGCATTAGCTTGATATATACCTCCTGTGGCTAGGTGGTGCATTGTGTTGCATACAGTGTGCCATGTACTGTTGTATAGTCTTACATAGTGGTTTCTCTTTGTTGCTGTGCAGAACATGGTTTAATATATAGAGTGTGCCAGGCACTGTCAGGCAGTTGTGGGTTGAGCACTGATATGTGGTATTGAAAGTGTGTATCCTCTGACAGACAATAGGTTGCTATTTATGGCAGTTCAGTGATATCTGTACTGTAGAATGTTAAGTGTGCCACATGACTTGCTCACACATATTGTTTCATTGTCTTCCAGGGTTCATGGCCCACCATCGCAATCCAACCTATAGTCCTGCTGAGGATGACATCATAACAACCAGTCTGGTTCAGCACTACACACTGCTTTTCTCAAGAACCAGCCAGGACCAGCATGAGTGGACTGCACTGTGGCAAGATGTTGTCCGTAGGGTAAATGACATAGGCATGCATAACCGGACATATGAGCAGGTACGCCATCACTGCAGTGATTTACTTAGACATGTCCGGCAGTGTGCATCTGATGTCCGTAGACAACAGCTTGCCACAGGTGGTGGGGTTACCATCCACCCCCCCCTCACCAGAGTGGAGGAGCTGCTCCTGAGCCTGGTGGCTCCTGGCCAACAACAACAACAGCAGACATGTATCATCATGGAGGCCGGAGCCACCCAGCAAGTTCACACAGAGCGTGCAGGTAACATGGCATATCTGTAGACTACTGTTACCTCTATTGGTAGATCATGCATATGTGAGATGTGTACTGTGTAGTTAGAAGATGTGGAGCCTGGTGTTGTGCAATACTGATAATTTGGAACATGATCTGTAGGCCTGTGACTGTCAACCGTTGTACTACTGTAAGATTGCAAACCCACAGTAGCAATGCCACAGTTGTTGCCACTGACAAACTGTCTCATATCCTTGTAGGTCCCTCTGGTGTGACAGCAAGGCAGCAGACCCATGCTGGTGAGTGTGTTCTACATTTAATATTGCAAATAAAATGTGCATGTCATAGGTGAGGTGTAGGCCATGTACACATGTAACACACCTACGCATAATGCATGCTGTGCATGTTTGCTGTGAGACTATGCACATCTCAGTAACGTGAGTAGCTGCCTCAAACACATGCAATACACAGAGCATCCCAAACAATTGTGGCTGCACTGTAGTGGACATTGGATAGGCAGAGTCGATACACATGCACACAACATACACAACTTTGTCATACACAGTACATGTTAATATGCTACACATGGCGTATTCAGACACCCGCTGTAAGGTCACACTCCAGTATCCCAAATGTCATCCACACAGCACACATAATATACCTGAGGGATAGAGGCCTATCATGGAGTGGTGCGACACTCTTCAACACACAACACATTCATGTTAGGCAATGCTCCCTATTGGGCACCTTACAAACCCATGTAACAACTGGCTGTGAAATGGTGAATGTAGCCATGGTACTGCAGTTCAGGTACAGCATGATAGGTGCCGGTCTGGCACACATTAGTAGCCTTGAGTGACCACATGATGCTGCATGATGATGGCTCATGGTACTACACCCCATCCAGTTACAGTAACCACAGTACTACACATAGCATTCATTGCTATACACCTCAATGTTGTGTGTGTGCAAACATATGCACCTATACACAATATGCATAGCAATCACCATTTGCACAAAGTGACACATATATGTCTTGTAATGCTATTGAGTGTATAGGTCACATGACACACATTGGGTATGTGTGATGTTTAATGTTGCAGTTGTGTTGTAGCATGCCATGTCATGGCTGGCACTGGCATGTCCACAATATGTTCTACACTCACCATAACTACTGTACAATGGCTATGTTGAGCAATGGTATTCCATCAGGTATACACGCACCACTCATCCTGTGTGTATACATAGCATGCATGAGCTAAACCTGTGTCCACAATTATCTGCTAAAGACACAGACGCTCTAATCAGTAATGGATATCTATGTGACACACAGATACACATCCAGCCATGGTATGTATACCTGTGAGTGATGGTGCACAGCACATTGAAGAGCTTGTAATACTTGCACAGCAATGTTGTGTCCATGTACACATTGCATTCCAGGGTGAGGCCAATCACTGAACAACAACACACATGCATCAAAGCCATGTATACTGTTATTAGCAAAGACTGTCTACACTCGCACTGCATGCTGTTGAGCAACACACGTCCTGCATGCTGACACATGTGATATGACTGTTTGGCTTGTGATACTGTACCCCACCATCAACTGCTATTGAGTATGTTCTGGATTGCTGGTGGTGTGTGTGTGTGTGTGTGTGTGTGTGTGTGTGTGTGTGTGTGTGTGTGTGTGTGTGTGTGTCTGCTTTAGTGAGGAGTGTATTTGTGTGCATATGTGCATGTGTGCATGTGTTCATGTGTGCATTTCTTCATGTGTTCATGCGTGCATGTGTGCATGTGTGCATGTGTGCATGTGTTGATGTGTTGATATGTTCATGTGTGCATGTGTTCATGTGTGCATGTGTGCATGTGTGCATGTGTTCTGACATCATGTACAGGTCGTAAAGTGTGTTTCCTGTCTTCCTCTCACAGGTGCTGAGGTTGGGCTGGTTCACTGCAGCAGGGAACCTGATGTCACTGACACAAATAGTGATAATGAGGATAGGTGTGTTGAGGCACAGGCATGTTTGCCAGGTTCTGTCATTGGGCCACCAATCGACAGTACACAAGTGTCCACCCCATCCATGCACACAGTCATACTGCCAATACATCCATCATCACCAATGCCCTTAGCTGAGGGACAGTGTACAGTCAGCAATGGCCAGGACAGTGTGGTATCTATGGCACATGCATCCAGACACAGCAGCCATACCCAGATGTCTGGAACAGTACCACATAGGCAGATGTCCAGGGGTTCTCATCAGAGCACTGCTGGTCATCATGCCCCTGGCAGACGTGCCACAAGTCTTACAACCTCACTCATGTTCCAGGCTGTTATGGAGGCACAGGCACATATGGAACGGTACACCAGACAGAGACTAAGGGCACAGAGGGCACATAACACTGCTTTAAATGACAGTATCCATGACCTAGCAGGTGCCATCCATAATTACACTGAGGTCACTGATAGACATTGGTGTGAGACATTAGATGTCCTCTGCAATGTCATGTCCATATGTCAGGACAGTGCAGGACGGTTGAGACATCGACGTGGATGTATGCCAGCAATATCCACAGCTGGCAGTTGCCGCGGATGTCCCTCAAGTCACAGCCACTCCCGTAGTGCCAGTACCAGCCCCAGCAATGTTGGGAGTGGGCTGTCCATAGACTGTCCTAGAAGACCACGTGCACGTGGCTCTGGCCAGTCCCAGCAGGGACCTGGGTCCAGTGTACATATGTCTACCTCTGAGGATAGTACCCAGTCTGGCTTAGTACCTGATACTGTCAGTAGCACCCCTGCCAGGCACAGGTACCATATCCGTGGCCAGAGACGGTGATCTGTAAAGCCTGGCAGGTACAGTCTGTGGCTGTCCCACAAATCCCAGTATATGGTAGCCACATGGTGGAACTGTGTGCATGCAGACACACACACACATAAACCAGACACCTAGGGCTAACACATACCCGCACACATTACATCAACATTGGCCCATACCAGTACTCTTGGCCCTCACACACACACACACACACACACACACACACACACACACACACACACACACACACATACATGTTGATTGTATGGCTCAATGTAGGCCTCTGTCAAACCAACAACACACCCTGTGCATATGATGAAACCTGTGCCACCTCCTGTCATCTGTAACATTGATGCAGGAACAGGCTAACATGGTGCTGATGCACAGGGTGACTTTATAGCAGTATAGCAATGTTAGCATGTTGTCAGCAGTAAAGTGTAATGATATCCTTGAAGGTGTAGCTGAGCAGGCATGATGCATTAAAGCTATGATTGTCAATGTAGTATTGTTTACACCAGTGTTAATTCCAATAGTGTATTGTCCGCCCACGTGCCACTTGGCTGATGTGTGTAGTATTGGCAGCATGTGTTAGAGAGTGGACAGTATGTGGGATGTGTGCAGCACAGATTTGCAGGTGTACATTTGTGAACATGGTGGAGGTGCACTGTCTGCATGTACGTGCATAGTGGACACATGGGCAGGGTGACATGCCCTGTATTACACAGTGTTAACACTCCATAGTTTCTATTGGTGGCCAGTATGCATTGTACTACACACATTTTGGAACTTGGGTACACATGTGTGTATGACATGGTTTGACACTGTGCTGTGGGTGATACTGTTACTATCTGTCATTGGTTTGCATTCTGGTAGTATACATAACCTCAACAGCCTGACCATAAACAATCCTTAGATGATGTCTTGACAACTGACACACAGATGTAGGACACACAGTAACATTTGGATCCTTCAGGTACTATACTATGCCAGTAACCAGTGGTATTCACCTGCACCCATTCCTGGGACCACTCCTGTTTGGCATATAGCTCTCTTAGGTACAAGCAAACACAGTAGGGATATGTCCGTCCACATCTGGAAATGCATACTGTGGCCTATAATGCATTCTCCAGATGACACACATCCTCCACAAGGGTATCATACAGACAGATACCTGTTGTCAAACCCATGCTGTAAAGCTATAAGCCAACTAAAGCATAGTCATCCACCTTTACAAAACATAGTATCCCCACAGTACCACATAGGTAGTAGCCCCAACATGTTGAACAGGTACCGATGTGTACATACAGCCAAGTGTTACGTCATCTCTCCTTTGGTAATCACATTTCCAAAGGTATTTTGAAATCCCTCGGTGAATCACATAAGCAATAAGGGGTCTGCATGCATATCCACAAAGGTTGTTGTACACCTATAATGAATAGCCATCATTGACAGACTTTGCTGTGTTTGAACAGGTCTGAAATATACCTCAGGCATAAACCCTCACTCACACTATTCAATAGAAACCGTAATGAGTGTGTGTGACACGGATGACCTAGGCCAGGGATCACTGCAGTGGCTGGGCTTGTCACAAGCATACAGATGTGACCTAAGGTCTGGAAAGTGGCAGCACACTCTGGCAAAGATAACAGATGTGTTCATGGAGAAAGCAGGGTTCCCACCTATGAAATAATTGAGGTCACATGTACATATATGTATTTGCCACACAGCTACCTGACATGCAATGCACATACTGTTGTCATTGTGATATGTCATACAGTAGTAAAAGCAAAACCCACAACACATTGACCAACTGTGTCACACACATAGAGCACACACACACACACTCACCAAGTGCAGGATTCAAACCCCTACTTAAGTAGGTTATGATACTAGAGCAGTACACATTAACACAACATGCTATACACATTACTGGGAGCTATCCTTTCCACAGGTATGTTTGTAGGATGGTGACATCATCAGACTTGACAAAGATGAGTATACCACTTTTAAGGTGTTTCAGTAGTCTTCAAAAAGGTTGCTCTTCTCCAAGGACACACACACACACACACACACACACACACACACACACAGTTGTCAAGTGCAGGATTCAAACCCCTACCTAACTACTTTATGATACTAGAGAAGTACACATTAACACAACACGCTATACACATTACTGGGAGTTCTCTTTTCCACAGGTATATTTGTAGGATGGTGACATCATCAGACTTGACAAAGATAAGTATATCTTATTTTAAGGTGTTATAGTAGTCTCCAACAAGGTTGCTCCTCTACAAGGAGATATACACACACACACACACACACACACACACACACACACTTGTCAAGTGCAGGATTCAAACCCCTACCTAACTACTTTATGATACTAGAGCAGTACGCATTTACACGATGTGCTATACACATTACTGGGACTTCTCCTTTCCACAGGTATATTTGTAGGATGGTGACATCATCAGACTTGACAAAGATGAGTATACCACTTTTAAGGTGTTTCAGTAGTCTTCAAAAAGGTTGCTCTTCTTCAAGGACACACACACACACACACACACACACACAGTTGTCAAGTGCAGGATTCAAACCCCTACCTAACTACTTTATGATACTAGAGAAGTACACATTAACACAACACGCTAGACACATTACTGGGAGTTCTCTTTTCCACAGGTATATTTGTAGGATGGTGACATCATCAGACTTGACAAAGATAAGTATATTTTATTTTAAGGTGTTGTAGTAGTCTCTAACAAGGTTGCTACTCTACAAGGAGATACACACACACACACACACACACACACACACACACACACACACACACACACACTTGTCAAGTGCAGGATTCAAGCCCCTACCTAACTACTTTATGATACTAGAGCAGTACGCATTTACACGATGTGCTATACACATTACTGGGACTTCTCCTTTCCACAGGTATATTTGTAGGATGGTGACATCATCAGACTAGACAAAGTGGGTTACATTAGGTGACATTAGGTGGGCTACATAGAAGGAATTTCTAAACACTTTGGCAATGTGATCATCAAAGGAGAGTTTACTATCTACCTGGGTCCCCAGGGCCATAATTACATTCTCCATACATACTGGATTACCACCTATGTGGTAATTTGTGTGCACTTTGTTTTATCCAAAGGGGATGACTATGCATTCTTTGGCATTCTGCTTGAGGGCATTGTTTTGACACCAGGTATCTGTCTCTGTAAGACCCTTCTGGAGGATGTCTGTGTCAGCCGTAGAGTCGATTATGGACCACAGTTAGCAGTCATCTGCAAACTTGTTCAGCCATACTCCTCCCATGCTTGCCTGTACCTCTGAGCAGTATCTACTGAACAGGTGGGGTCCCAGGACCAAGACCTGTGGGATGCCATTTGTGACTGGTTTAGAGTCGGACATGGCACCTGCAACTCTGAACATGTGTGTTTGATCTGTGAGCCAGTTGGCCACCAATCCTGTGACATAGCTGTTAATGTTCAAGCTGGTAAACTTGTCCATGATGCCAGAGTGGGGAATGGTGTCGAAAGGCCTTAGTGAGGTCCAGGTGGGCTGTGTGGACTACTTTCACCTCCATCTATGTCCTTGGTAACTGTTTCAAATAAGTCAACTAGGTTTAGGAGGCAGGATCTGCCTTTAACAAAGCCAAGTTGGGTAGAGTCCAGTGTCTGGAGGTCCCCAATGTCTCTGTTTATGGGTTCCATGATAATTTGCTCCATAGCTTTGCAGACCAGGCTGAGTAGGCCTATAGGGCAATGGTTTCCTGGTTCTGTTGTGGCACCCCATTTGTGGAGCTGGATGACTGTTGCTGTATGCCATTCTTTGGGTACATAGCCTGTGGTAAGGTTGAGTCTGGACAGTGAATGTAGGTGAGGGTGTAGTTCCTTTTGGGGCTGGTGTAAGTCGCAGCCTGGGACACCATCCAGTCCCATTGATGCTGTGTTCTTAGCTTTGGAGAGGGCTGTTTTTACCTGCATGTCCATGAAGTCTGGGGCTCTGCATTCTTCTGGGATGGACACAGGCCCTTTTGGGGGTGATGGGGGGGAGTTTGCACTGAACTTGTCCCCCAGGATGTGGGCAATGTAAGTTGGTTCAGTGTATTTTTTGCCATTTTGCAGTAGCTGACAACATATTTGAGAGTTGCCACCTAAATGTTTGGTATAGCTAACAAAGGCTTTGTGGTTGTTATTCTTACATTCCTTGGCAATTTGTCTTTAGAAACTGGCCTTGGATTATTTTATGAGCGATCATTGTTTCTTCCTAATAATGATCAGTGATGCCTTTCCTTTTGTGAAGTTTGCTCTATCATATGTTCATTTCCTGCTTCTGTTGTATAGCTTATTTATGGGCGATGACCACCAGATTGGTTTCTTATTTTTGGAGGGTGCATCTTGGTTTTATTCGGGATATCTTGATCCATGCATCCCTGTAGATGCTCATAGAATGCACTTGTAAATGATTTGGCAGATTGTATAGCATTATCCTATAGCAAGGGGGCTTTGGAACTTTCCACTTTGGTCTTGGGAAGTGTGCAGTTTGCTTTTGAAAATGTCTTCACAGTGGTTTCCTTGACTGGGGGGTGGATGTCCAGTGTGATTACTTTATGATCTGATATTACCAGCGAGGGGTTTATCTCTGTTGTGGAACACTGGTACCCCATGTTGGTGATGATCAGGTCCAGTATGTTGTCGCCTCTAGTGGGCATGGTGACCAGCTGTTTCAGGGCATTTGAGTTTTTAAACTCTAGGAAACATTGGGCAAAGGACGTTGTACACAAGAAATTCTCCCACTCACTGTTTGGGTAGTTGTAATCTCCTCATATAATGGTGTTTGATAGGACCTTTATATTTTCCACTGTTCTCAGGAATACTGAGTGAGGTTCCTGAAACAAGGTAGGTGATCTGTAGCAGGCTACAATCTGATAAGCAGCTTTGCCCAATGTTAGTTGCACTTGCATGGTCTCCAAGGCCTCATGCTGTGCCACTAACCTGAAGGTGTGGGTATCCATAAGGTAAATGGATACACCCCTTCCTTTTGTATTTCACTCTGGGTTTTGGGGCCGAAGATCAGAGGGATTGTGAGTGTTTTATGTGGAGCATGTCTAACAGCTCTGTGTTTGACATAGCTTAGTAGGCGATATGTGAGAGAGTACAGCTGGAGCATTTTGAGACGGTCTGTGTACCTCTTTGTGAGGTATTTTTGCAGGCTTTCCTGTTGTTGTAGATGTCTTGTGAGGTACATAGCAAAAGGGGCATTGTACTCTATTATGGATCTAGTGAGTGATGAGTAGAGGGAAACAATGTCCTCTTCTATTCTGCATGAGACACCTTTTGTGATGAGGTGTGCCACGTAGAAGGATTTCCTGACTACTGTGGGGATGTGATTATCACAGTTGTGTCCACTGTCCACCTGTGACCCAAGGTCTCTTATCACACTTTCAGTGTTGAGTATACTACCGCCTATGTTGTAGTTCATGGCTACAGAGTTTTTACCAAAGGGGATGACAATGCACTTATTGGTACTGAGCTTGAGGCCAAGGCTTTGACACCAGGCATCTGTCTCAGTGAGGCCCTTTTGTAGGATGTCCACATCTTTAGTATTTACAATTATGGCTCCTAGTTTGCAGTCATCGGGAAACTTCATTAGCCACAGACCTTCCATGTTAAAGTTTACTTCAGGGAAGTAGATACAAAACAGGACAGGACCCTGCACTGAACCCTGTGGTACTGCACTCTTCACTGGTCCAAAGTCATACTTGGAGTCTGCTACTTTCACTGTGTGTGTTCTGTCAGTGAGCCAGTTGGCAACCCATCTTGAAACATAGAAATTTATACCTAGTTTAGTGGGTTTATCTATAATTCCAGAGTGGGGGATGGTGTTGAAAGCCGTTGCAAGATCTACATAGGCTGTGCGAACCACCTTACCCTTGTCTACGGTTCTGGTGACTGCTTCAATGTCGTCTATCAGGTTTAGGAGACATGATCTGCATTTTACAAATCCAACATGGTTGTGGTCCAGAGTTTGGAGATTACCAATGTCTTTTTTTATAAGTTGTATGATGATACATTCCATGGCCTTGCAGAGCAGGCTCATCAGGCTAATGGGGCACTAGTTCCTGGGGTCCGTGGTGTCTCCACCCTTGTGTAGTGGGATAACCGTCACTGTGCACCATTCAGCAGGCACAAAGCCTGAGGTGAGGCTATGACTGAACATGGTACATCGGTGTGGTGCCTGTTCGTTCTGTAGTTTGTGTAGAACACAGCCTGGGAAGTTATCTGGTCCCATGGATGCTGTGATACTGGCTTTGGAGAGTGTTTTTTACCTGTGCAGCTGTGATGACAGCAACTTTGCAGTCTTCCGTTATAGAGATGTGCTCTTTCATGGGTGAGAGGGGGGTAAAGTTAGCACTGATCCTATCTGCCAGGATGTTGGCGCTATCAGTTGGGTCTGTATATTTAGTGCCATTGAGCTGTAATTCAGAGCAGATATGAGTGTTGCCATGACATGGACCTGTCTGTTGGGCAGAGATCTCCTGAGTAGACAGTATGCAACAGAGTACAGATTGAGTTAAATTCAGTCTTGTTGCATGGGGCAACTGTTTGAGGCCAGTAATCTTCTTGTTGAAGTACTTCAGTGGTCTTTCCAGCTGCTGCAGGTGCCTAGTCAGATTCATCGCAAGTGTGTTGTGGTACACTCTGACGGGTCTGATGACTGATGAGTAGAGGGAACCTCCTTTGACCTACATGCAAAGACCTTGGCAGTTTGTGGGAACACATAGCATGATTGTCTGGCAACTTTGTGAATGTGTTTCTGGAAGTAGAGATGACTATCCACATGTGGCCATAGATCCCTTATTATCACCTCCATATTTAGGGTGCTGGCACCTATGTGG
Source organism: Protopterus annectens (assembly GCF_019279795.1). Classification (NCBI taxonomy): domain Eukaryota; kingdom Metazoa; phylum Chordata; order Ceratodontiformes; family Protopteridae; genus Protopterus; species Protopterus annectens. The sequence continues at coordinate 1,589,319,103 of NC_056739.1, read as the reverse complement.
TATTTGTATGACTGTAGGGCGAGGCCATAATTTTGACACCACATCTGTCTGACTGAGACCCTTTTTAAGGATGTCTCTGTTGTCCCAAACATCGATTATGACAACTTTTTTGCAGTCATCCACAAACTTTGCTAAACATAGCCCTCGTGTGTTTGACTGTATTTCTGAAAAGTATACACCAGACAGGAGGGGTCCCCGGACTGAGCCATGGGAGACAGCAGTTGTTACCAGCTTGAACAGGAGACCACAATTCTTACCTTGTGTGATCAATCTGTGCCTCAGTTGGCAATCCATCAGATGACATACATATTTATGCACAGGTTGTTGATTTTGTGGATACAACATGTGTCTGGGATGTTGGAAAAGGGCTTTTCAAAGTCTATGTGGGACGTGTGTAGCTCATTTCATTGATGTATGTCCTGGGTGACTGCCTTGAAAACAGTCTAGCAGGTTTGGGAACCATGATCTGCCCCTGACCAAACCAAAATTGGTAGGGTTGGGTGTTTGTAGGCTCCCAATAGCTCTGTTTATGAGTTCCATCATGATGGACTCCATGGCCTTGCAGGTCAGGCTTAATAGGCTTATAAGACAATAGTTCCCATGGTCTGTTGTGCACCAACACTTGTGGAGTGTGCCAAACGTTGCTGTAACACATTCAACAGTTTCATATCCTGTACAGAGGGTGAGGCTCAACAGACTGTTCAGGTGCAGGGTCTGTTTGTTCTGGAGTTCACTTATGACACAGCTAGGGAAACAATGTAATCCCATAGACGCCATGTTATCAGGTTTGGAAGGAGCTGTTTACCCATTCTATATGTGATATCTGTGCTTTCACAATCTCCAGGTATGATGATAGGGCCTTTTGTCAGTGAGAGGGGGGTATGTATGTATGAGCCTGTCTGACAGGATGTTGGCAATGTCAGTCATTTACAGTTTTCACAGACTCAGGACATATATGAGTGTACATTGCTATTTATGACATAGTGGAAGAAAGTGTCATGGTTCTCTATGGACTCCTTCACAGATTATTTTGCCAGAACATGGATTGGATAATGTTTGGAGTGCACATTGTTTATTCATGATACTGATTGTAGGTTTATCAATCTTCTTTGCTTTTTCACTTTCTGTGAACAACTTAAGTACTTGTGGTACATAGTTTGATTATGACAGGGTTCCAATATATTAACTGTGTCTGTTTTCATATAACTGTGTGCACAAGGCAGGATTGGTGAATAGTGACAGGTTCCTGGGGTAAAACATATGCAACGGCCAGATATGTGTGGCCCACTGCTGTACTCAGACATGGCCTAAGTGTGTGAGCATGCCCAGTATGACCTTTCAGTATGTTGTTGCCTGACATTTGCTTCATTTATTTAAGTGTGTGAGCATGCCCAGTATGAACTTTCAGTATGTTGCTGACTGAAATTTGCTAAATTTGTTTGTGTGTGAGCATGCCCAGTATGGACATATATACTATATGTGTGTGAAAAATCAAGTTGGTTTTTACTTCAGGGCTCACCTTTGTGTTGTACATCGACAGAAAGCATGCTGTGCCTGCAGGGCTTCCATGAGTCACTTTGCATAGATTTATCAACACTTCTACATACAGGGGGGACAGCTATTATTTGTACATTTCTACCCGGGGGGCACACCTGATTGTTACTGTGGGTGTACATAGGATGAGGGGTTCACCTGACACTTATACACATTTGCTAGGCTTGCACTGCTATGTCAGGTACTTCATTTCAGTCTGTACTGTTGCCTATCGTACTGGCTTGAGGCATACTACTGTACTACAGATCTTAGCTTCCAATTTCACGTATATTAGTTTGTGACTTCATAGCCTACCCAACCCACATCACACTGCCTGGCCTGCTGTTATCTGTCTGCATAGGCCTGGGGGGAAGTTCAGAGGGCATGATACATCATTTGTTTGTGTTTGCGTTAGTCTACAATTGTCCTGCTGTGTCTGTGTCAGTGAAATGCTGTCATGGCTTAGTGGTTCTGTACTGTGACTATAGTGCACAGTATCCTGAGTTTGAGCCCTGTCACTGCTTTTTATTTTCCTGCTGTGCAGACCTGACTGGTTAAGGAACAGTAAAGCAGGTGTGAGCGTGTTTACCCGACTTTGCTCGACTTTGCCTGACTTTGCCCAACATTGCCCAACGTAGCCCAACGTTGCCCAACGATGCCCGACATTGCGCTAGTTTGCATGGTGCGCAGTTCCACGCCATTGTGCTTAAATATGCTAAATAGTGGTAAAATGTGCTTAGCACTGCTTTATATTGCTTAAAATAGGGCAATCATGCCTCAGGTGGTGCTGCAGGGCTGCCTATGTCATATACACATAGTACACTCACTATACATGTTTGAAAACAGGTAGTGTCAAGTTAGGCATCCGTTTTATTGTATGTGCGAGAAAGAGAGAGGTGTCATTTCCAGGGTTCCTACTGAGTCAGTGTATGTGCTATGCGTTGCCTCTTTGCCAAGGCCAAGGCATACTGGGCACGCCTCCTTCTGCCTACTGGGGCAGGCTCAGGTTGCTCCTCCTCCGAGTCACGCTGTGCCTGTGCAGGCCTTGGCAATGGTGGGGGGCTGTTTGGCTGTGCCCCATGCTGTTCCTGCTGCAGCTGTTTTCACAGGATCATATTGTGTAGCATGGCACATACCATGACAATATGGGTACATGTAGTTGGTGAGTACTGCAAGGCTCCACCAGATGTGTCCAGGCACTGGAACCATGACTTGAGCATCCCAAACACATGCTCAATAATGTTTCTTGTTTGTGCGTGTGCCTCATTATGGAGTTCTTGTTCCGGTGTGTGTGCATTTCTGAAAGGTGTCATCAGCCACAGCTCCAGTGCGTATCCAGCTTCCCCCACTAGGTGACCATCAGGGATGTCCCCATTGGCAAATCTCTGGTACAGCTGCGTCAGATGCCAGATGTGGGAATCACTCTATTCTCACTTTGTAGCCTCTCACTTGCACTTAAAAGAAATTTAAAGCACTAAATCTCCTCTTATACTCTTCTAAATACTTAACTGATCCTCCTTGATCAGTCGAATGTAAAAATCATAAATATCCTGACATGTCCAAAGGTCAGTTTCATGTGTACTCTCCAGTCCAGCTGGTTAATATGGGAATCCTAAGGCAGTGTTACAACTGCCTTATGTACACAGACAACCCTCTCCTCCTCCAAACAAGCTCAAATATATGTGAGAGATGCAACTATATTGCCAGACTGGAGGCTGAGCTCTCGACCCACGACTGATACAGTCAATCAGGAGAAGAAGGTAAACACGCACATCACAAATCCAGTCTCACATAGACCTATAGCAACAATAAACCAAACACATAAACACACAAAAACATACTCGGAGGCTCTAACTAAAAATCTGCCTAAGCAGCAGAGACCTCCAAAGCAGACACCCAAACAACTGCTACCCCACAACAATACCCATGTATCACATAGTCCACAAAGTCAGTGTGCCACACAGTCACAGCCCTTAAGGCTAAACAACACACCAAATACACTTGTAATAGGTGACTCTATAGTCAGACACACTGACGTCCCACTCACCAGGCTGAACAAGGAGAAGGTCACCGTAAGCTGTGTGTCAGGTGCCAGGATCCGCCATATAACACACGCACTCAGGTCACTCCAAAGCAGGTACAAATATGACTCCGTCATTGTCCATGCTGGTGTGAATGACCTGAGACGTACCTCACTGGACTACATGAAAAGAGACATAGAGGAGCTCTCTGATCAAGTAGCCCAGGCTGGTATGACCCTGACTTTGAGTAGCATCTTACCCTCACCAAGAATGATGCCACAGTATAAAGACAAAATGATAAGTTTTAACAATTGTTTAAAATATTGGTGTCATTCAAAGGGGATCCAGTGTCTGTCAGCCTGGGGTGACATGCTCGACAAGCCACGTTGCTTCACTAGGGACGGCTTGCACCTGTCACCCTTGGGTTTTCGAATACTGGCTAAGGCCCTTGCCACCCCCATAGTGCCTTTTTTAGGCAAGGCTCAAAAGACAAACCCACCTCCATAGATAATACAGGAAAAAAGAAACTAAGGGTAATGCTGCTCAACACCAGAAGTCTAAACCTCAAAATGCACGCACTCAAGACTCTCCTCAGTATGGAGAACATCGATTTTGTGCAGTAACAGAGACCTGGTTCAAGGCTCCCAAAAGCACCCCAGCACTACCAGGTTATACTTCATACCATGCTTTTCGGCCACAAAACTCAGACCGAACCACAAAAGGAGGGGGAGTATACATATACATCAAAAATACCCACATCTCCAGGTTAGTAGCACTGCACGAAGCAACGGAAACCATCCACGTGCCACTAACTATGGGCTAAACTGCCCTTCAGTTTATAGCCTGCTACAGACCACCCTCCCAAACTCAGTGTGTAAAAAGCAACGGAGATCTTGCGATCTCCGTTTTTTAAATTTTAAAGCTATGTTAAATGAGTTTAACATAGAGACAGCTTTAAAATAAGCAACGGAGATCTCCGTTGCTTATTTTAAAGCGTCTCGCATGTTAAACCCATTTAACATAGCGAGATAGTAGCAACGGAGAACTTGCGTTCTCCGCTGCTTTTGCCCACAGCTCTGATGTACTGCGAGGCATGCAGTACATCAGAACTGCCGAACAGCAGACAGCCGCGGAAGGGCAGCAAAGAGGCATTATACAATGCCATTATTTAAGAAAAGTAATTATTTCTTTTCTTAAATAATGGCATTAAGTAATAACTCACTTCTGGGTGTGGTAATGCTGGATTTACCCACGGTTGTCTTTTTGGTCCTCGGCTTCACCTCGGGACCAAACCACGCCAACCGTGGGTAAATCCAGCATTACCCACACCCAGGCGTGGGTTATTGCTATAATATGTCTGTATGTATTAAAACTGTAATTATATATACTGTATATAATGTGTATATATGTAATTATAATTTATTTATGTATGCATGTATTACACTGCTTGTAATGTTGGGAATCCTTGAAGAGGTACTGAGAAAACCTTAGTCTGTACTGCATTTAGTGAAAACTCAAACTGAAATGGAAGTTCCAGGAGGTTTACTGGTTAGGAATCAGCACTGTCACTGCCATGGCCTGAGTTCAGTTCCTGGCCAGGTAAGCTTTAATGCTTTTGTCTGACAATCAATGCAGATGACTAAAGATTTGTTTTGTTAATGAGCTGCTTCCTGTATCAAGGGCACAGGATTTGAATCTTCCCACCTTTATTTACCTGCTGTGTTACCTTCAGCTAATCGGTTAAACAGACAGTGCATTGAGGAAATTGGGAACTTGGTCTAGGTTCCTTAATGGTCTTCTGGACTGTATGCCTTGTAACTAACTATGAATTATGAGCTATGAAAGCAAATATACATTAGCACCTTTATTGAACAGCCTTCTCACAAGGATAGCGCACCCATCCTTCCCTGCCAGAGTACTGTTGTTGAAGCCACTAATTGAATCTGGGGGGTCCGGGTCATACGTAGGGCTTTATGCCTCAATGCCACAGCATTGGCTCATAACAAACTAGTCTTAGTAGCAGTGGTGGCTGCTGACTTAAAATCAAAGGGGGGGCTGCAGGAGACAGCTGAATGGGTGGGGTTAATGGGAAGGGGTGCAGCTACCTAGAAAGGGGAGGAGCTATGCTCAAAACCACAAAAAATAACTTTAATTAAATACGCTGCCCTGGGTGCCAAACAGTCATTATGAGAGTCCAATCAAGACAAAATGAAGTGTAGAAGAAAAAAAATATTTCAATGCATTGGCTGCATGACTGCTTACTTAATATCTAGATGGAAACAAAAAGGTTGTGAGGCATGAAAAAATAAATTACTTTTTAAATCCATTACTGAAATGCCAGTCAAAATCAAGTATAAGAAAAACAAGCAGCACTCAACTCAAACCACTTCTCCTTGCACTGCAGTTCTAATTATAATTTATATTCAGCTTTATTAAAGTACCAAGTAACATGCTGAAAGTAGCAATCTCTGTGATACCCCCACTTGTAAAAATGTGTCTTATCCAAAAAAGACCTGCTGCCTGACAACTATCTACTTATTTCATGGGGAAAACATGATCAAAGTAAAAAATGAAAAGCAAACAAGAAACAAGCTCAAGATACATTGCTTAAAGGATTACTGTACACGTTATGGACCACACATGATAGATTGGCTGTCTGTTTAGTTTATGGGTAAAGCCTGCAGAGATGACTGGAAGTCACCAACAAGTGAAATGAGCTTTTTAAAATAATGTAATCCTGTCCTTTATTACAAATACTGTCAAATGCATTTCAATACCCAAGGCTTATACATTATCTAGTTATGTAAGTATTCTCTGCATGGCAACAACAGAAAGGCTTTCAATGTTGCCAATTCTTTAACCGTATGCTTATTAAAGCTTACTTGCATCTTATGATATCAAACAAGCTTACCTGATGGTCATTAAAGCATTGCTACTTAAACATAGAGCAACATGAACTTTCTGAGTAGTAATAAGCATAAATCAACAGTACAAAAATATGACAGAAACCAGACCATTCTGCAAAATTAAGGACAGGTGAAAAGCCACTGTAGTACTTGTGTCTACCTTGGATGTGGGGATACTCTACACATTTACACTGCATAACTGGTCCTTGCCTTGCTTGGACACATCCAGAATCTCTACATGAGGGAGTTGGGTGCAACAAGTATGTAACAATTTGAAATGTCTCTGGCTGACTGTGACGGCCCTGACACATTTGTCATACCTCTCAACCTCAAGAAATCTGGACAAAGCCATACATAGAAGTGGGACAAAGGCCCAAAATTAAGCACAATTTTTAAATATTGCTCTTATAAACTTAGAAAGATAATAGAATAGTAGGTCTTGCATTAGTATGAATTTTCTGAAGGGTATGAAATCTAAAACTCAAATGTCTGTCATTATTTTCTAACATTAGTCTTTAATGATTTGCCACTAATTTGCCAAAAAAACACAATTTTATGAAAAATGAACCAAAAAATGAGATGCAAAAATATAAAATAGCCACACAATACAGCTGGGAACCTGTCAAAGAAGGGGCACTTTTTAAATATTAGTACTGCTAACTTGAGCAGCTGACAAAATAAAAGAATCTACACGCATTTCTGAAATAAAAGTAATCTATAACTCTGATTATTACAGTTATTTCTTAATTGTAAACCCTCCACCTTTTCTTCCAAAATTGCTATTTTGCGGAGGGATTATTAGGGGAAGAGCAACATTTTGAGCCAAAATTGGGGACAGTTGAGAGGTTTGGCTATGCCTAATTTTATAAAGCACTTTATTTGCATGTACCTCTCAACCTGTTAATGCAATAAATCTGGACAAGGCCAAATATATTGGGGGAACACAGAAACAGGACTAAAAAGTGATCTTGTATAAATTGAGACAGTTGATAGAATAACAGGTATTACTTTAGCATGCATTTTTTCTGAAGGTTATGAAATCTGAAACTCAGTGTCTGTCATTATTTAGTGACTTAATTCCTAAATGATTTGCCAGAAAACCACAAATTCTATGAGGAAGAAACCAAAAATAAGAAGCAAAAATCTATTCATTCTGTGAAATTCTGGACAGTTGGGAGGTATAGTTCAGCCGGGGCTGTCTTTGAGTTTGCCGCCCCCCCCCCTCACAAAATCATGGTTGAATGGAGCCTCCTCCCCTGCAGCCATTTCAATGAACCATTACTTGGCTATTTCACCCCATTTACCATAAACACTAATGTGCATACTGCTTTACTTCTATGATGATTTGGACTTCATTTGAAAGTTTTATTTTGCATTTTACAGCACAAACACTAAGACATCTGCTAAACAAAGCAATGCAGTCTCACAATGAAAACAGACTTAGCATTAAAACTTCTCTGCCTTTGAAACTCACATTCATTGAAACAGCATTGAAACCCACATTCAAAGAAAATACATTTTGCCAGTGCAGATAAAGATTAACTTTGGGCTGTTTTCAAGTCATAAGCCCCTTGCACATGAAACATACATGTGCTCTTTGATACACCTTCTTGATTGTACTAAATTATATTCCTTGTACAATACAGTAGAGTTGTTAGAGAGCATTTTAAATTTATTGTTTTGAACATTTTTCCAGTAAACAATGAAACAAAAAGTATGCACCAATAATGACAAAACTGCCCAATTCAGAACATTTTCCAGTAAACAATGAAACAAAATTCATGCACCAATAATGACAAAACTGCCCAGTTCAGAACATTTCCATCATAAAAGTCTACTCAGACTTCTACAGTCCACCACTATCAGTAAATATGCACAATCTCTGAAGAAAAAAGTTATCTAAATAATTCCACATTAAAGAAATTTGTAACCAATGAAGAGGTTGCTGCTAGCAAACAACTTTATATTTAATTGTTTAATCTACAAAAAGAGTGCCTGTTGCCCTTGAGGAATAAATTGCCTATGTTGTATTAAAAAAAATGATAAGAACGGATGGCAATCTGATAACAGGTTCATAGTTACTAGGTATCATCGTCAAAATGGACTGCAGCATCCACCCCCTTTACAACACGGTACAGTATCAGCAATGTATCTACCTACTGTGGGAGTAGAACACAAAGCCGTCTGCATCAAAACCAAATACACTCCCTGTTGTGCTATTAACAATGCAAGCAGCCTCAGCATAAGCAGCACTAAACTTTTGTTCCCCTGCAACTCTCAGCTTCTTGTAAAATCTACTTGACACTCAGCTGTATCTCTGAACTTTGCAGCACACGAAATCTGGAAAAAGCCAAAATTTATTGGGGGGGGGACAAAAGCCCAAAAAACAGGGATACATTTTAAACATTGCTTGTATAATGTTGAAAAGTTGCTAGAATAAAATGCTGTCCTACCACCATACATTTCATTGCCAAGTATTGAACCCAGGACCCTGTGCAAAATAGTCAGAGCAACATGCCACTACACCAAGTCATCTGTTTTATGAAAGAGAGGAAGACTGAAACTTAAATGGCTACCATTTAGTGAATTCAGTTCTCACCATAGCTGTCAACCTCTTAGCACAAAACACCTGAACAAAGCCAAAAATGGGGAAATACAGCCCCCAAACATATTCAGTGAATTCAGTTCTCACCATAGCTCTCAACCTGTTAGCAAAAAAACACGTAGACAAGACAAAGCCAGTAATGGGGGAATACAGCCCCCAAACATATTCAGTGAATTCAGTTCTCACCATAGCTCTCAACCTTAGCACAAAAAAACCTGGACGAAGCCAATAATGGGGGAATACACACCCAAAAATAGGGACAAATTTAAAATATCCATCTTATAAACTTTGAAATTGCTAGAATAAAAGGTTTTGTGTTACCATGTACTTTCTGAAGAATATGAAGTCTGAAATTCAAATGCTTGTCATTTTTATTTAACATTTGTTAACCAGGAAAGTCTGACTTGGAACAAAAGCCAATTTTCAGCAGAGGCCCAGGGAGAAACACTCCAAACACATGTCTTTTTAAGATGGGAGGACACCAGAGCAAACCCACACAAACACAGGGAAGACATGCAGACTCCACACAGAAGGCACCCCAGCCAAGAATCCAACCAGAGAACCTGCAGCTGTCAGGCAATAATGCTAAAAGTGCACCACTACACCACTGACTGTGTCAAGAAACAAAAATACAGAAACTATAGATTTTATGAGGAGCAGAACAAATATGAGGCAAAAATCTACAAAATTGTTTTTACAAATAGTAGTTGGTAGGGAATTCAGACTCTTGTCACTTGGGCCCAAAGTACAGGGTTCAAGCCTTATTCTCTACCCACCACCATGTAGCAACTGGGGCATTACACATACACACACACACACACACACACACACACACACACACACACACACACACACACACACACACACACACACCTCTCTGCATTGCTGTCGATCATCAATATAAAAAGTCCCTTGCAGCAGCTAATCCATCATCCATATAGAAAGTCCCTTGCAGCAGCTAAAAGCCCGCAACAATGAGCTGTACAATCCAACAAGCAAGTCCTTCCCCATCTGTGCCGTGATGATCCATCCTGCGAGAGCACCAGCTTGCGGACATTGCAGACCAATCCCCTTCCTGTCTATGCAGTTGTAACTGCATAGACATCTGGGAAATTTGCAAATCCAAAGTTGTCTTCCTAATCTGGACTACTGGTGAGACAGTCTGGATTCTATGAGCATGCTCCAGGCTGGTTCACCAGCAGTCCGGATAGTGGGAAATGCAGTGAGTGCTCATGAGCGACGGTCCGGGACTTGTTTAATTTTATTTTTGTTATTTTATTTTCGTTTTTTTTTTTTGTTTTTGTTTTATTTTTCATTTTTACAGCTGGGGGGACTGCAGTCCTGCAGTCCAATAGCACGAGACACCCATGCTTAGTAGTCACAATGTCAACTCTGGTTTGCCTGTAGTTAGGGAACTGTCTAGAAATGAAATGCTGCAGTCCATCTTTAGCAGATTTGCCTGCAATAGATTAAGACTAGTGGCAGATCAGAAACAGCTCCATAATGCTCCATAATACTTTATATTATAGGAAGTACAAAGAAAGAAAAGCCATATATATATATATATATATATATATATATATATATATATATATATATATATATATATACATGCTACTTTCAGATCACTATCTGATATTTCTAATCAATGAACAAATTCTACTCTATACTACTGTTCTCAACCTACAAACATATAATTATGTATTATATATTGTATATATGTTGCAGTTTAACTGTAATTAGTTTGCTATTTAATACTTACAAGTTGTTAATGCACCTCTTTACTACTGTGTATTGTATTTTGTTAACTATATATTGTATTTTGTTAACTTTGAATTATCTAGCTTTTCTCTGTATTTTGTTAACTTTGAATGATCTAGCTTTTCTCTGTACTACGTAGTCTGAATTATGTAGTTTATACTTTGTACTATGGAGCTTTTCTCCCCGGGCCTTCACTGAAAACAGGCTCTTTGAGCCAAGTGGACCTCCCCGCTCACCAAACTGGAAATAAATAAATTATATATATATATATATATATATATATATATATATATATATATATATATATGGGTCTAGGACTATTCACTGAAAGCACATTTCACTGAAAGTCAAATGACTGTGCACAAATCACTAAAAGCACAATTCACTGAAAACTCAATTCACTGAAAGTTATATGTGGCCTTTTCCCCACTGCAATGTGACCCTGGAGTTAGAATATATAGTAAGGGGGGTGTGGGGGGCTATTTTGCATATATATTAAGTTTAGAAAAGAGTAATTTATTGAAATTGCAAGTATCCATATGTATAGTTCAAAATATTTAAAATAGGTGGGGGGCTACACCCCCTCCAATGTGGGAGGCGGTGCCCCCCACACACCCCCTTACTGTATATTCTAACTCCAGGGTTGCACTGCAGTGGGGAAAAGGCCATATATAACTTTCAGTGAAATGTGTTTTAGTGAATTGTGTTTTCAGTGAAATGAGCTTTCAGTTAATTTTGCACAGTCAAATGTGTTTCAGTGAAATGTGCTTTCAGTGAATAGTCCTAGACTCATATATATATATATATATATATATATATATATATATATATATATATATATACGTGTGTGTGTGTGTGTGTGTGTGTGTGTGTGTGTGTGTGTGTGTGTGTGTGTGTAGGTGTGTGTGCAAGTACAGACTAAAAACACCTTCTCATTTCTGCTCATCTGATGATCTGCTTAATGAGCTCTACAATGTATTTTATAAATAAAGTATAGTTTTACTGTTTCTCACTTTGTGCAGTACTTCTATGCAACCTGGGCTACTCACTTTTATTTTTTCATGAAATTTCATCTAAGGATGTATTTTTTTAAGGAACTTGTATCACTTGTTCTGATATTTGTTGCCCATTATATTTCAGACTTTTCGCCCAGGATAAGGATGGACAATAAGGTGTTAATCGCCTGTAGCTATTACACAGTGTTGCAAGTCACATCTGCAATTGCAGCTCAGACTGAATTAACAGAAAATGTGACAATGCTGGCTCTAAAAAGGGATGCACAGGGAACAGTCTCTATACTAAGACAGTCTTAGCTGCAACAACAGCATTTCATTTTAGAGACTGTTTATAGTTGAAAATTAACTGAATTTTTGTTTATATGATGACTAAGAAAACAACAAAATCATAGAAAAGCAATTTATTGAGACTGCTCCCAGAAATGCTGTAAATTTGCTGTTATTATGAGTACTCATGGTCTAAATGATTGGACAGAACAGAATGAATTGGAGGAAAGTTCAAAGAATACCTTACTTTAATGACACAAAGTGTTAGAAGGAGAAAGCTTAGCTGAAACATTAAATCACATGAATATGTCCACCACCCCATTCAGGACAATCTTAGGGTAATGCAAAAACTAATAACTGCTTATAATACTGAAGAAACATTAATAATGCAAAAAAAAAATTCAAGATAAGATAAAAATGTGCTTTTCCAGTTTTTGACCCTAGCAGTTATTTAAGAAATTGTCTTGGTTACTAAAATAAATAGGTCTGTTTCTCAAAATTTGTTTTAATTTATTGCAGATGGAGAAACTATCAGCACACATGCCTGTATTTTTATGGTGTTATAATGTTTTAAATCCACTCAGTTGGATGGGACCTAAAAGCACAGTACCAGCCTTTAGCCTGCAGGAATGATATGACACCATTCCATATTGTTTATTACACCATGAATCAGAATCTTAAACCAAACTGACAAGGATGGTCTTGATAATATCTTAATTCAGATATGCTAAATGTCTGAAGGAAGATGACTTGATTTCAGTTCAGAAGATTTTGCCATGAAAATGCAATATGTTGCTCAGATTATATCATCCGTAATGAAACGTTAGAACAGACTATCTGAACTGCTGCATTACTTTAAGCTAAAAAAATTACTTTTGTGGCATGACCCAGTCATAAGATTAGTGTTGTTATTTGTTGCTTTTATAATGGAGTTAATATGGGCTTGTATCAAATACAGACAGCATAGTAATGAGAAAGTAACTGAAATATAAAAGAGTAAAGTAATGAATAATAACATTAGTTAAGGCTGTGCCCCTATGCATTTTATATGAATCACAACGCATATGACTAGGATAGAAAGTAACACTTGTTACACACTCTGAATTCAATTTTTGGCAGGAAGCTTTAGGGGAGTCTTAAACTGTGTGTGTGTGTGTGTGTGTGTGTGTGTGTGTGTGTGTGTGTGTGTGTGTGTGTGTGTGTGCGTGTGTGCGTGTGTGTGTGTGTGTGTGTATCTGTTTAAAGCATTCAAATGCCATTGTCTAGTTAATTAATGTTTCCCTGAGAGGAATGCTCTTTGCTGACCTTTTGGTCATTCTTAATTAATAGTTAAGCTCCTGCTTAACCAAAAGTTAAAGAAAATTGATTTTTTTCTGCATTAAAGCTTTTTTCATATGCATACAGGTAGACTGATAATTGGAATAGATTTCAACTATTGTTTTGCTTTGTGGAAGTGGGTTGGGGATTAGAAGAATGAAAAGTACTGCCACGGTTATCTATTTTGTTTAACGTGATTCTGACATGGAGGGTAGTAGATTCCTCCAAAGTACTACAAAAGTAATGTCAGAAGATAGCCTTTAAAGCAGGTTTGCATTCCACCATGGCAGTTGCTTACAAAGCCCTACCTTTAGAAAGTGAAATTGATAAAAAAATTGTTGCAGTCAAACATGGTCTATGACAATTTTTTTAGTATCACTAATGTCATGGTGGTGAGATAAAAGCTGCTGTCCAGAGATTTTTACACAGTACAGTGACATGCTTGGGTGATTCCTGTTTGCCATCACCAAATCATATCAGCTGATCTACTAGAAAACTGTAGAAACCTTTATCAAAAAATGCAGAAATATTTTGTAAAAATTGCAGGCTTTACTACCCAACTCCACTTCTCTCTAATAGTTGTTATATCATATATCATAGCCTATATTAATCATATAATTAGGCACTCCCTGAAGGAAGGCATTGTCAATAGAGTGAAGTAGCCCTTGGATGGAATAGATGACCACAGAGGAGGGGGTGAGGGTAGGTCATTAAAACAGAAAAATCCCCAGCAGAAGCAGTTGCTAGCATGACCTACCACCACCACCATTATACCCTTAGAATCTACCTGGCCTCAGCCCTGATTCACAGCAGACCCAGCAATTGATGAGGACAGTGAGATGGCTGGATAGTATGAAGAAGAGAAACAAAACATACAGTTTGTTGAGTTAACAGAGCTTTCTGCAAGGATGCATTTGCTAAGTGACTTCTTAGTAGCTTTTCTTGATCCCATAATTTTGCAGTGCATAAACACTGACTGATGAGACTTCTTCAGGTTTCATTCTGGGTAGCATTGGAAAACCCTGTCTTTGCTGCTGTAAGATAATAATATGTATTTAGGAATACAAAATCTGGGGCTGCATCAAAAGCATTTAAAGGTCAGCTACATCCTAAACACGGTATCTTCTTTCCCCAAAATTTATTTTTCTCCCTAAATAATGATGCACATACTTCCTCACTTTTAGAAAACATGGCTTAGGAATTTATTATCTCCTATGGCATTTCTACACTGGTCATATTCCTCACTGCTCATCATACTGAAGAATGAAATCTCATGACATTTTCTTTAGGAATTTGTCTCAAATACACTTACATAATTTTGCCTATCACATTTGAAACTTTCTTGTCACAGAAAATGCACATAGATATGTTATTAGGATACCTTTAGCCATTTTTTTTAAAAAAACTCACCAGGGTTGTAAAGCTGTATATTGTCATTTACAGCTACATTCCTTTCCTTGCCTGGAGCCATAAATCTATTGATTCATGTTGTACTCTGAAGGGGAAGAAGCCTAATAACCACTGTGAGCAACTTCATTAATTATCTCAGCTTCCCAAATTAGTAAATACAATGCCCTGTCTTACTCAGGGGAAGAAGGTAGGAGAAAGACAAGACCTAGGTCTCACAGAATTCTGCATTTTACGAATTATGTTCTCTCAGCTAATTACTTGCACTTCCACAAGAACTTTTTACAGCTTGTTAAGCATAAGTAGGAAAAACAAACATGTTAAGAATCATTGAAAACCAATCATTGACACTTTTACTGAGGATATTCAGATTCAGTATTCTTCACTGTTTCCATTCTATATCAATAGAACTGTGATCTGACAGGCAAGACTTAGGAAAATTATTCTTAAATGCAGCGCACCTTAGAGTGCATTTTGGGCTAAAAGTAGCTTTCCAAGAAAGAAAATCATATCATGTCAGGATGTCTGTCCCAAAGAAGGAATTCAAGATTAGAACATAAAATTAGTAACAACAGTCACTGTGCTGTTGGCAAGTTTTGGACATGATAAAATATATGTTTTTTTTAGTTCAGTTTCTATCCATAGTGATACTTTAAAGTTGTATGGTTAACAAACTGAGAAGGTATGATCCAATTAATAATAAAGTGCAATTGAAGACAGTATTTTTTTCATTCCATGCAAGTCTTGTTAAACAATATCTGTCAGAATGTAAGGGCACTTCATCATCGGGATGTGAAACAGGATATCTGCCACATTTATAAATGAGGGCATGCTGCATGTATGAAGGAATGCGAAAGAGCAGATAAAATTAGCTGTTTTAAGAGCATAAACTGTTTGTTTTCTAAAGTTAAACCCATGCTTGTGAACTTGTTTAAATGTTATT
Organism: Protopterus annectens; assembly: GCF_019279795.1. Taxonomy (NCBI): domain Eukaryota; kingdom Metazoa; phylum Chordata; order Ceratodontiformes; family Protopteridae; genus Protopterus; species Protopterus annectens. The sequence continues at coordinate 1,589,303,327 of NC_056739.1, read as the reverse complement.
TCATTTTAATGATTGCCCTTCATGAACAAGAATATCAAAAAAGTCTAAGTCTAGGCTAAATTGTGATTTTGAATACCAAATGCAAACTCTTGTCATACATTTTTTTTCCAAATCCATAAACTGGCAGCTATCACATTGATTGTTGTAAAATAATGACTATTTGCAGAAGTTTGTTTCTGAATCCCAAGAAGTTCATACAAATGTACATTCTTTAACCATATTGTGACATTGCTTACATTTTAGAATTTTAGGTAAGACATGATAAAAATAGCATACATGATAAAACCAAACTGATTTAAGATTAAGATAAGGCAACCTGTTGCCCTAAAGATAAAGTAAATCCTGCTAGCAGTAGTTAAGTGTCACAAAGTAAAAAGTGGGAAGTAAAGAATAAAAAGGCGGAAGAAGAAAGTCATTTATTCTTTGTTTATATGGAAGATGCTTTTAGAAATATATAAGTTTATGGTAAAAATATCCTTTTAATTCAAACCTAAGATGCCAAGTAAAAAGAAAATGTGAATCAACATAAAAAGAAAATTTGAATCAAGTATTAGACCTCGTTTGCTGTCTGAACAACGTTTTGCAATATTTCTGCATACTATATTGATGTTTTGTGAAAATTTGTATTTTTTCCTTCTGGCATTTGTCATAACATTTGTTATATCACATATGTATTTTTTGGAAAAAGAAAATCTATGAATAGCAGAGGGTAAATATGTATAAGAAATGTATTGCCTTCAGAAACCATTGTCTGTAGGCATGTGTTTCAGTCTTAAATAACTTGACAACAGGGACAATAAAGTCTTAAATCTAGGTACAGACAGCAAAGCTGTTTGTTATCAGTCACAGATGACTTGCTAATAAGCGCATCTTAAGAGTTTTACAGCTACAGCTCTGAGCTTCAACAAAAGCAAATGTATTACCAAATGCTTCATGCATAACATCGAAATATAAACAACAAACCTTTTAAGGAGATGGACACAAAAAGAGACAATGGAATTCATTAAATCAAAATTGATACATCTACCAAATATGGAAAATGGCAAGACACTACAGTGCTCTCAATTAAATAAAAGGAGACACAAGAGCACAGAAAATGCTTTGCTCCTTGAAATAATCACAAAGTAACAAATTATGTCAGCAAAGCAACCTTTTCAGTTCATTTTTTGGAATAACAAATGAGGAAAAAATAGAATAACGAAGCAACAATAGAAATACAAATGACATCAAGATATGGTAAAATGTCTTGGTGTTTCTTATGCTTAGTCAAACACTCTGCTTGTGCTGTGCTGATGAGGTCATAACACGGCCAAAATATGCATATCCACAGTTAGTGGGGTTTGGCTTTATTGGCCTGAAATTGCCCATTGAAACAATTTAAAAAGAAATAAGTCATAGGCATTCAGAAGCGCCATATAGCTGAAATACCTGATGCTCATAAGGGTCATTTGCATATATTCCATGTGCCTCTGATACAAGAGGTTTGAGAGGTCACTCCATGGAAGTTCTAGCTTGGCTGGAGTTTTCATTTAGTTTTTAGTGATTGTTTTTTTCTGTGTGACCTTCTCACATTTTGTTTGGATTAAATCTATCAGGGTAGGGAATTTCATAATGTGATAAAATTTCATTCTCAGTACAAAAATGTTTTTAAATTAATTTCAGAGAAGTGGTAATGGTCAAGTTTATGACTTGGTCAGAAGAAATGGTATAACTATAAATTTTGAAATAAACATTTTGAAAACTCAAAAACTTATAAGACGGAGGATAGAATTCATGAAAGTTCCTGCAAATGGGTGTTGGATATATTAAACTTAGCTTTATATTGCAGTGATGGCAAACAGGATTAAGGCTTATTGGATTAAAATTATGAGTTGTTAATGACTTGAGCTGAGTCCCGTGGTCTGGGGTTTAATTCCATCTGTCTGTACTTGCCTAATTGTAGGGGCTCTGAGTAAGTCATTTAACCAAATAGTGCTCCTGGACTAAATCTGAAAAACATCCATGTGGATCAGTACTTTATGTACCCTAATTAACAAATGCAATTTAAATAAATAAATGAATATATATATATATATATATATATATATATATATATATATTAACTTCAAATGACTGAAAGCCCAAAATTTTGAATTTCAAAAGACTGAGACCAAAATCTTGAAAGTTCAAAAGACTGAAAACTCAAAATACTGAATCTCAGAATAAAGAAAACACACAGGATACCAACACTTACTATATTCCAGCAGAAGTAGATACAGAAACAAATACAAGACAAACCATATTACTTTTCTCCAAGTATAAGCAGGGGAGCAAGCCACCCTGCACCCCCCACAATCTTTGCTACTTAAATATATCAACTCCGAGATCTCACTTCACTACACTAACATGAGTTATGTTGTAGTATAGCAAGTTAGAAGGGAACATGACTAAGGTTACAACAGGCAGTCATGAAGCATGTAATGGTATGTTTGCCATTTTATTCTGTGGAGGCCGATCTCGTAGCTGATATATTTAAGTAGCAGGGGTTATGGGGGGGCACAGCCCCCCTTCCTATGCTTAGAGAACTGGTAAATGTTTTATCTTTTATTTGTTTCTGTATGTAGTTGTGCTAGAATATAGTAAGTGTTGGTATCCTATGTGTTTTCAGGATTCTGAGATTCAGTATTTTGAGATTTCAGTCTTTGAACTTTCGATATTTTGGTGTCAGTCTTTTGAAATTTGAGATTTTGGGCTTTCAGTCTTCTAAAGTGAATATATATATATATATATATATATATATATATATATATATACATATGTGTGTGTGTGTGTGTGTGTGTGTGTGTGTGTGTGTGTGTGTAACTGAATTAGCTGCACAAAATAGCTAGTACAGCAACCAAAGTCAACACAAGGAGAAAATACAAAACTCTAGCTATATATAAAGCAGAAAACACGATATGCACAAATGTATAAAACCATGAAGCCCAGTGCAGCAATGAGGAAGTAACAAGGATAATGCAACTTGCATAGGAAGACACTTTTACAGCCACAGGAAAAATACTGGAAAGGAAGAATGAACAGGTGAGGGACTCTGAAACAGGCTTTTGCAATGGGATTAAAAGTGTACGCATTAAGCAGAATGTAAACCCAGCAACACCTAGTCCCTCTTCAAATTTCAGTGCCCTGCAACCATTTAATTCTTTTCCCTTGTCACTACTGCATTGTCCCTCTATTCCTACCATTTTTTTACATGTATGCTAGTACCCAGGCATCTTGTTGTTTTATAAACACAGAGAAGTAGACTGTGTTCAGCACTTATGACTATTTCATTACTTCCTTTTATGTTTTCCCACTGACTAGCCCCCTCTCTGGCATGCCTGCACTACTCAAGATATTTAAAGAGAATGCTACATCCATCTGTTATTCAACAGATATCTTCACCTCAAACCATGTCTTTACCTTCAGTACAGCTTTAGCTACCTTTTCATACTGTGTTCATAGACAAGTCTGCCTTTCTACCCTGCCTTTTTGGAAACGTTGTTTTACTGACTATCTCATTCATCTTTCTCCTTCAGCTGAGTATGTTGTTTCTTCCTAGTATATTCCATTCCCCTCTTCATACTCTGTCACTTCTTTCTGTACTCTTACCTTGAAACATCCACACAATCTGCAGTTTTCACCGCTTGGCTTACCCTTTCTCCTTCTTGCTTCTTACTTTTATACCAGTGACATAGGTATCACTTGTATCTCACTAATCCATTCGTCACTGGTTCAGACCCAGGACCAGCACATTGCTACCTCACACACACACAGAAGAAGTCCATACCCTCTGGTTAGACTCTTCATACAGAGGGCACCTTCACCAGTTTTGTCTCTATTTCTTACACAAGACTTTATCTTCAGTTTATTGTCAGAAGGTTGGCTACTCTATTATTACTGTAATTAAGATCCTTTCTCGTGTCCTAACTTTTGTGTGATATGTCTACTCACAATGGATCAAATACCAAACCTTCAAATTTCCATGAGGATATAATAACCCCTCCCTTCTTCCCACTTATTCTCAACTCCTACTATGCATCTTGTTAAGTTGTTTGAGTGTATCTGGCCAAAAGTTACAACTCAGTCAACTTCAACTCAGCTTTGTATCACTTCCTTATGGAACATCTTCATTAAGGCAAAATGCAATGAACTTGAAGATGCTCATAATCCTATCTATGTAAGATGTAGGGGGAGAGAGGGGGCTTTACTATTCAGACAAAATGTTCATTTATTTTATTTATGATTACAAACTGTTGAGAACCCTACTTTGTTAAAAAAGGAAACAAGACCATTTGGCCTAACCTTAACTAATCCAATATTTTCATTCTTTGAATATATTGCAAACACCCACTTTATTATACCCTTCGCTTCATATGTAAAGCCTGTATCTCAGCTGTAGAAAATCCTACCACCTATTCAGAGTGACTTAGATTTCTGATATGACTGCAAATCCAATGTCCCCCTCTGTCAGCTCTGCATATAGCAAGGTTATTCCTCATATTTTAGGCATTGCAGACACTACAGCTCATCCTTCAATTTTACTTATGTCCCTTGATCCTATCTCCCACTGTTACTACCTCATGCTATCCCACTTTATCTCCTTGCCTCTCTGACAACAGCCTTATCTACTTGCCCAACCCAGTTTAGTTTAAACACCTATGTTTTAATGTACTTCTCAGACCTTACTTCTACTGTTTTCTATTATTGTTGAAATTAAGGAGACCATTTGACTACAATGGCTTGGTGTCACAAGTGAAAGACTTTGTATTACAAGTCCAAACACTTCTAAAAATAAACAATAATTCAGAAAAAAATCAGTAAGGTCTAGCATTTGCTGTAACATCACTTAGGGTTTTCTGCAGGTTTTTCCATAGGGGATTCACCCTTTTGTACCCCACAACATGGAGTTTTGAGCCGGTCCCTTGCACACACATACATCCCTGATACTTATATTCACCAACTCAGCATCGCTGTATGCTAGAGTAGGGAGAATGCTCTGAGATACAGCAGTCTAGACATTAAATATTCATAGGTTCATAAGTTCATAGGTAGGTACTAGGCTATCGGCCCAAGGGCCTACGTAAGCCTAGCCAGCAAGGTTCCATAGCTTACGCCTTCCAAGAAAGTTATTTTCCTATGCCACTGTCCAGCAGAGACACAGAAGTGATCCCCGGGGTGTATTTCCTATTTCCCATCCACTCATCAAGATTTTTCTTGAAGAGTGCTAATGAAGAACTTTGCTTGACATAGATGGGTAGCTTGTTCCAGAGTATAGGAAGTCTCTGGGACAGGAATCTATCTCACCAGCGTGTCCTGTTTATTGTGGTGAAAAGGTTTAGGTCCCTAGAGCATGTAGCTCGGAGGGATTGGGATTTCTTTAGGTGTAGCATGTCCATCAGCTCTGGGTTTGACATAGCTTTATATGTTCAGCAGAGATCACCTCGGAGTAGACGATATGCTACGGAGTAAAGCTGGAGTTTTCTGAGGCGGTCAGTGTAGGGCATTTGTTTGAGGCCAGTAATCCTCTTTGTGAGGTACTTCTGTGGCCTTTCCAGCTCCTGAAAATGTCTTGTGAGGTACATTCCAAAAGGGGCGTTGTATTCTATAATGGGTCTAATGAGTGATGAGTAGAGGGGAACAATTACCTCTTTTTTCCTGGATGAAAACCCTTTTATGATAAGATGTGCCACGTAGAAGGACTTCCTGACTACTGTGGCAATGTGACTATCAAAGGAGAGACTACTGTCCACCTGGGTCCCAAGGTCTCTTATCACGCATTCGGTGTTAAGTAGATTGCTGCCTATGTGGTAGTTCATGGGTACAGAGTTTTTACCAAAGGGGATGACACTGCACTTTTTGGCATTGAGCTTGAGGCCATGGCTCTGACACCAGGCATCTGTCTCAGTGAGGCCCTTCTGTAGGATGTCCACATCATTTGGCGACAACTATGGCTCCTAGTTTGCAGTCATCTGCGCGGTTCGTTAGCCAGAGGCCTTCTGTGTTAGCCTGTACTTCAGAGAAGTAGATACCAAACAGCAGAGGTCCCAGGTGCAGGCCATCTGTGGCAAAGCATCGTGGTCTGTCGACCATGTCATCCCAAGCAGACAGATACTGGATCCCCTTAGAATGACACCAGAAGCTTAGCCAATTGTTGAAGTCAATCATTTTTGTCCTTGTACTGCGGTATCATTCTGGGCAATGGCAGAATGCTACTCAGGGCTAGGGTCATACCTGCCTGGGCTACAAGATCAGAGAACTCTTCCATGTCTCTTTTCATGTAGTCCAGGGAGGTTCGTCTCAGGTCATTCACACCAACATGGACAATGACAGAGTCATATTTGTACTTGTTGTGGAGTGACCTGAGTGTGTGGGTTATGTGGCGGATCTTGGCACTCGACAGGCAGCTGACAGTAACCTTCTCCTTGTTTAGCCTGGTGAGTGAGACATCAGTGTGCCTGACTATAGAGTCACCTATGACTAGTGTGTTGGGTACGTTGTTTTGCCTTATTGGCTGTGGCTGAGTGGCACACTGAGTCTGTGGGCTATGTGTCATTTGGATTGCGTTGGGGGATGGAGGTTGCTTGCGTTTCTGCTTTGGAGGTCTTTGTTGCTTAGACAGATTATTATTGAGAGCCTCTGCGAATGTTTTTGTGTTACTATGTGTGGATTTTGGTGGTGGAGATTTAGTGAGACTATGTGATGAGTGTGGTGTGGTGCAAATGTTTACCTTCTCCTCATGACTGTCAAGTTCAGTCTTGGTTGGAGAGAGCTTTACCTCCAGTTTGGCTAGATAAGTGCATCTCTCACAGGTTGTAGTGCTGGGTGGTAGGAAGAGAGGGTTGTCTGTGTACATGAGGCAATTTCTACATTGCCTCAAGATGCCCAGATTCATCAGATAGACAGGAGAGAACACTGGGAGCTGACCCTTGGACATGCCCGAATAAAAAAATATTTTCCTCTAGATAACTGAGGAAAGTGAGTACAAGAGCTGTTTTTCTCTAAGCAAGTGAGAAAAGTAAGTATAAAAACTGTTTTCCTCTAGGTAATGAGGAAGATTGAGTGCTATAGTAATTAGTAGCTTATTTAGTGCTTACAAGTTCTGAACAAGTGCTGAGCATAAATAAGCAAATTTAAGTGCTAAAACTAAGAATCTGTATCTGCACTAGACGAGTTGATGGAGAGAAACAAGTGCAAATGCAGGATTTCAAATCAGAAAATTGCCCAAACGGCCAATAACTACAGTTTCTAGGCCAGAACCACTCCTTATGTGTTAGACAGGTTGCCTAGTGCTTACCACTCCCACTGATAAGCTAGAAGGCTTCCCTCCAACACAGAAAAGATTGGGGGGCTCAGAAGCTTACATACAGTCCTGGATACAGCAAATCTGTAACTGGAACACTAGTTACAGGAAAGGTAGGAAACAGGCTTACAGTTTTTTTATTTATTTTTTTTTTTTTTCATAAAAGTAGCAAAAACAGTAATAAAAACAATTCACATGCAGTGCAAGCTAGCACACTTGAGTATGCAGCAATATTAGACCAAACACAGTTTTAAAAATGCAATTAAATTAAAAAGGGCTAAAAATAAGTGCAGAAAGAAATTATTAGGTAGAATGTAGTAAAGAGATGGGACTGGGGGAGTGTCCCAGATCAAATCTGCAGTGGGGCGGGCAACTGCAAAAGCCACCAAATTTAAACTACAAACCAAAAATAGGGAGGGTTTCTAATGGCAGTTCTATTATTTTTACAATCACAGACAAGGTCATTAGATTTTCAAAAGGCACCCATCTACAGTTCCTTATTTTTTCCATATTTTCTTCAGTTTCATCAATCTAAAACAATTTTCCTTGCATCACTTTTTCAGTCACTTGGCAAATTCCAGAATTCAAATTTTTTTTTTTTTTTTTTTGCCATAGAAGCTCAGGACATAGACGGGATGTTTTAAGAGTGCTACTAATTTACCACCCTCACAAACCTTCTGTGCATATAAAAGTGGCAACAGATGGCTGCCTAACATTGTAAGATTTTCATTTGTCCTGCTCTCCCTTGCATTAAAGACACTGCTTTTATTGATTAACGTGCCTATTACTTATTTTTTTAAATGGACTATGTGGAGTTTTTTCCACACTGATCCTTTGTATTCCTTATCTCCCAATGGGCACAATTTTCCTGGTCTTCGGATATATATATTTTTTATCTTTAGAGTCTACTTCAGTCTGTTCTAGCCTGTGGAAAGAGTAAAATCTGTGAAATTCAACTCTCATTCAGCAAATGCCCAAACTCCTATTTCTTTTATTTGTCTTTCATTATCATTTTAAGAAGTATATTCCTTAGTTTTTTCCCCTGATTAAACCATGTTCCTTTTCATTTGTTCAGTTGTTCAATACTTATTTAAAGCATTTTTCTTAAGTTAGTAGGTAGGTTGGTCCTAGAATCCTTTTCATCTATAAGTTGTGCTAACTAGCCCACCGTGAATTATAAGTCCAGATATGGAAGTCTAACATCATACTGGTGTAAATATTATTCTACACTCAGAGATGTTGATAAGCAAATTACCAAATCTTATTTGTCATTGATACCTTTAAATACAGTGAGTAAACTAAACCTCTGAGAACTCAGAGAATATACAATGTTGTAACCGTTTCCAAGGGTTAGAATGCTTAACTATAGCGGAAATCAGTTTTAGGAGAGAATAAATTGCGATCACGCCAACCCAGAATTATGTTTATTAGATATATACATTTTATCTGTTTTTACTTCTCACTGCATTTGTTTTAGTTTCCATGATCTACTCTGTTTAGAAGATTTTCACTCTAATTTTACTTATTTATGCAAACCACTCTCTGTGTATGTATTTATTTATTTATTGGCATTTTTTTACTGTAAAAGTCCAAATGAACACAACCCTTTTTCACTGGAGGCCCAGGGAGAAAACATCATTATACAGACTTCATTTGCATCGTTTCACCATTGAGCAACAGTTCCATTATGCAGACATCCTTGGCATCGATAACAGTTACATGGGTTATATATGAATATGTATATATTAAATACAGGGAGATGTATGCAGCACAGTCTCGTCAGTCTGCATAGATCATCAGGTTTTAAATAAGAATATTATTTAAATCGTTGTTGTTTGTTCAAAATCTATGACATTGGAAGATAAGATAAAGAGTTAGAGCAGCTCAAAGAAAGGAAGGAGAGGAGAAGGCCCAAGGAAGATAAAAGAGATGAGATGACAGTGATGGGTATAGTTGTGATAATAGTGCATTAAGTACTGTACAGCATAGAGTTATGGCACAAATTCACACAACTATATTAGTACCAGTTTAAACAGGGATGGTGCAGGTGCAGAGAAATTCATCTATCAGGTTTTGCTTCAGTTGATATTTAAAGTCTTTCAGACTGCAAGCTGTTCTTAAGTAGAGTGTGATGGCACTCCAGCTATTAACAATGCAGTGTGAATAAGGGACTGTCTTGCATTGTTGCTAGGTTTGGTTATGAAGAGTAATGATTTGCCAATGGAGTGTAGAGGTCTCTTAGTAGTATAAGGTTGAATGGTGGAGTGAAAAGATGGGAATTTTTCAGAACTGAAAGGTTAAAGGTTTTAATTAATTGTGAGTACAATACAGAATTATTTATTTCAAGCTAGTTTAGTTGTTTTAGGAAAGGAAGCATTATGATTTATATTGTTGGCAGGTTGTGAATTTGGTTACTTTACTGTGACATTGCTCTAGTTTGACTGACAGAGAGGAGCTGAAGTTAGTTAGGATAAGAGAAGCATATAATATTACAAAGTAGAAAAGAAGTAGCTATGTTTTATCTGTCAGAGTCAGTAAGGTAGTGTTTTACTCTGTAGTTTACTTACTTTTTTGTTTAATGGCTTTCCTCAAAATCTGCTCAGTCCACTTTGAAGAGTACCTTAAAAGATCACCATTTTATTTATTATAGTCCGACTGGATATATGTCCATTTTCAGAGGAGGCCCAGCGAGAAAAGCTCCATACAGATGAACAAGACAGACAAGTACAAGTAAGACTGGTACAACTTTACATGTTACACTTTATCAAGTTAGAGACAATCAAGATAAAACTTTTCAGTTTTATATATATATATATATATATATATATATATATATATATATATATATATATATATATATATATATATATATATACTTCACTTCCAGGTTTCAGTACAAGCATTAAACAATTCTTTATTCTTTATATATCAATTCTTGGATCTTTGCAGCTTATATACAAAGAGAGGAACTAGTCCTTACTTATTCAGTTGGTTTGTTCAGAGTTATTTGGCTAGACCTTGAGGAGAACGGTCAGGGAGACCTCTAAGGGTACACAGAGGAAGGGGGGAGAGATTAGTGCGGGGTGGAGCAAGGACAAAGCCAGTGTTTTTTGAGGTATTGAATAAGATTCTTTTTGAATAGGGCTGAAGAGGGTTCTGAGGTTAAGTCTGCAGGAAGATAATTCCATGTTTTACAAACAGAGTTGGTAAACAGAGTTTCCCCGGCTGAGTTGTTAGCTTTAAGTGTAAGAGCTAACATTTTGTTGGAGGATCTGAGTTTTGAGGTTCTGGTAGGGGGTGATGAGACTTTTAAGATCAAGTGTGTGTTCTGGCTGGTAAAGGATCTTGTGGGCTATAACTAGTTGGTTGACCAGGAGTAGATTAGGTAATTCAAGCCATCCTAGTAGTTTTAGGTTAAAGCAATGGTGAGTTCTATGGGCAGATGCAGTTGCAAATTTGGCAATGTGATTATAGCAGACTGTGTACTTATTTAGGTCAGTTTTACTCAAATTTGTGAATAGGGGAGAGGCATATTGAAGTGTAGAGAGTAGATGTGTGTGAGCTAGAGTAGTTCTGGCTAGGGGAGTTAAGAAGGGTTTGATCCTGTATAGAGCACCCAGTTTTTTATTAACTGTTTTAATTGTATGGTTGATATGCAGGTCAAACCTCAGGTTATTATCAACTATTATTCCTAGGAGTTTAGTAGAGGGATCTGGTGAGACAATAGTACCATCCCTTGATTTAATAGAAAAGGTTAGAGTAGAGGACCTGCGAGATGGAGAGAACAGCAGCAGTTTAGTTTTTTGGGGATTTATTATAAGATGGCGATAGAGGAGCCATTTTTCAACTGCAATAAAACTACTTTGGGATAAAGCCAATAGTTCTTCAGGAGATGTGGCAGAACATATTAGAGTTGAGTCGTCGGCATACTGAATGCAGGTAGCTTGTGGTACAACTTTGTGCGAGTCGTTAATGAATAAGGAGAATAGGAGGGATCCTAAGATGAATCCTTGGGGAACTCCAAGTGCGATAGGTAGAAGGGTAGATAACTTATTTTTCCAAAGGACTGCCTGCTGTCTACCTTTCAGATATGATTTAAACCACTGTGTGGTTTGGGTATCTAGGGAATTTGATTCTAAGGTTTGCAAGAGCAGTTGATGGTTTACCATGTCAAAGGCCTTGGAAAGATCTAGGAAGATGGCTGAGGAAAGTTTATCACTATTACGGTTTTTGTTTATGACATTTGTAAAGGAGAGTAGAGCAGTGGTGGTATTATGGTTTGGTCTAAAGCCATGCTGAGAGTTTGTCAGTAGATTGTTTTATTTTATTTTTTTATTTTATTATTTGTATTAGGTTTTTCTATATCTACTCTTTTACAAAAAGTTTTACCGAACCAATTTTTTTTTCATTACAATTTTAGTTTAGTTACATATCACATATTTTGCTGTTTAATTTTAATGATTTCCCTGAATATACTGACTTTCTTGTATTTTTGCTCCTCAGCCAAAGGCCTCCTGGCATTTCTAAAGGTGTGACTGGAATTATCTGAATCTCATTTTGTTTGTTGTTAAGACTTTGGAACTTAGTACCTGGTGTGTTTGGAAGAGCCACTGCTCAGCAACCTCAAGATGTCCATTAATACCTTTGTTTGTATCATGTGGTATTCTAACTACTTTGTACTGCCTCACTGATTAATATTTCCTTAGATTCTTTTCTTGTCTTCTATAGATGTTTTAATGTTTACTACTCATTAGTTTTTAATACGCATATCAAACACAGATTTGAACTTGAACAAATAAATCATCCAGTCAGTGTCTTCATTCAGCAGATAGTTCATAGGATTAAGACTATGGGCTGTTGATAAATCTCTTTAATTTATTCTAGGGATTGATTCCCTCAGCCTGCATTTGCCTACTGTGTGACTCTGAGCAAATCACTTAATTAATCAGTGCTCTGGTACACTTGAAAAACTTGTCCATGCTCCTTAATAGTCTCATGGATGTCAAGATTATTAACTACTTATCAAGGACTTTGGGAGGTGTACACACTGTACTGATTTCAGTATAACTTCTTTGGAAGAGGGGATAGCACTAGGGCCTTGAGTGTGTGAGAGTGTAGTCATATATGAGTGTGAGAGAGAGATCAATCTCATTATTATTTAACTCGCTAAACAGCTGTTTAGCGAGTGTAAAAAATAAATAAAACAGAAAAAAGCGTGAATGTGTGTATATCTGTTTATGTTTCTGTGTGCGTATATGAATGAATGCATGTATAAAAGCATAAGACACTGTGTGACAGATCGAGAGACACAGTGAGACCAATCAAGCGATGTTGTGTGAGTTAATGCATGTATATAACAGAAGAGACTGTGCGTGAGTGAGAGAGAGTGAAGAGTGAGATTGAGTGATCCCCTGGCAGCAGTTAAGAGGTTTGCACATATCACTCAACCTCTTACAACAAAAAATCTGAAAAAGCTATAAATAATGGGCAGGACAAAGGCCAAAAAATAGGGACACTTTTTAAATACTGCTCTTATAAACTTAGAAAGTAGATAGAACAACAGGTTTTGCATTAGCATGGATTTTCTGCATTGTATTGTCTGAAACTCAAATGACTGTCATTATTTTTTGACTACAACCCTGAACGATTTGCCAGAAAAATCACAATTTTATGAGAAACAGAACAAAAATATGAGGCAAAAATCTGTGCAGTTGAGAGGTATGGGTTTGTGTACCTCTCCTTTTAGCTCAAGCTATCTGGATAAGCCTAAAATTAACAGGAGACAAAGGCTCAAAATAGGACCATATTTTAAATGATTTCTATCTGAAGTGTGTGTGTGTGTGTGTGTGTGTGTGTGTGTGTGTGTGTGTGTGTGTGTGTGTGTGTGTGTGTGTGTGTGTGTGTGTGTGTGTGTGCGTGCGTGTGTGCGCGTGTGTGCGTGCGTGTGAGTGCGTGCGTGTGAGTGTGCGTGTGAGTGTGTGTGTGCGTGTGTGTGTGTGTGCGTGTGTGCGTGTGTGTGTGTGTGCGTGCGTGTGTGCGTGTGTGCGTGTGTGTGTGTGTCTGTGTGTGTGTGTGCGTGCGTGTGTGCGTGTGTGTGTGTGTGTGTGTGTGTGCGCGTGTGTGTGTGCGTGTGTGCGTGTGCGTGTGCGCGTGTGTGTGTGTGTGTGTGTGTGTGTGTGTGTGTGTGTGTGTGTGTGTGAGAGAGAGAGGGGGAGATCAACCACTGGCAGCAGCAGTGAAAAGGTTTGCATACCTCTGTACCTTTCATCTGACGAAATGTGGATAAAGCCTAAAATAAAGGGGGAACAAAGGCTCTAAAATAGGAACAGATTTTAATTATTGCTCTTATAAAAGTACAAACTTGCTTAAATAAAAGGATTTGTGTTAGCATGAATTTTCTGAAGGAAATAAAAGTCTGAAACTCAAATGTATGTCATTATGTAGTAACTTCAATCTCCAGAGACTGGCAACAAACCAAGCATTTTAGGAGCAAAGGACCAAAAAATAAATACCTGGATATTTTTTTAAAGTGATAGATTTTGGATGTAAAATGCTTCCTCCGACATCATTTACATATACTACAGCAAGTTTGAACCATTAGGCAGAGGAACTATTTTACATCAAATCTATATAAAAAATAATATAGCAATAACAAATAAGTAAATAAATAAGTAATACACAACAGTTTTAGAGACAGCCCATTCTCTAAGTGCAGTAATGCCATCCAGCTTGTGTTATTGTGTAAATAACGCCCTTCCAGGGTGTAGAGGCCCTCTGCCTGCTGCATGGAGCCTCAGAACACCGCTGGGTGGGCATTATTTACACAATAACACACATCCTGTTAGGCATTATTACTTGCATAAATTACATTAGAGAATGGGCGACCTGTAGATCGGTACCCTGACTGGAGAATGAACGTTCTCCAGCAGGGTGTAAATGTATAGGTAATGCTTGCTGAAAAATGAATCTGCTGCTTTGTGGCAGTATATTAAGCTATTAAGCTGCCATGGAGCTCAGACTGAAAGTAACCTAATGGTCGCCATTATTTTATGCTTGCTAAGCAGCACTTTTGCTGTTTACTGACTGTAAAAAAAAAACAAGAAAAGAAAATTAAAAAACTAAAAATAAAAACGTTTAGCAAGAGTAAAAATAAGGGGCGGACATGGTGGTGCAGCGGTTAGCGTTGCCGCCTCACAGCAAGAGGTTCTCTGGTTCGATTCTCAGCTGAGGTGCCTTTTGTGTGGAGTCTGCATGTCCTCCCTGTGCTTGCGTGGGTTTCCTCCGGGTGCTCCAGTTTCCTCCCACATCCCAAAGACATGCAGTAGGTGGACTGGACACTCTAAATTGGCCCTAGGTGTGTGTGTATGTGCCTTCTGTGGAAGGTTGGGCGCTGGGCTGGCAACTCGACACTGTAAAACTCCACTGCCAATCATGAGTGGACAGATGTTCCACTGTGGCGACCCCTAACAGGGAAAAGCCAAAAGAAAAAGAAGAAGAAGCAAGAGTAAAAATAAATGAGACAGACAAGTGTATGTGCATGTTTCTATTTGCGTGTGTGAGTTTGCATGCTTGTATGCATGAAAGTGTATGCGTGTGTGTGAGTGTGTAACAGTGTATGAAGAGAGAGATCAATCGACCAATGGCAGTAGCAGCAGTTAAAAGGTTTGCATACCTCTTGATTTCTTAGCTCAAGAAATCTGCACAAAACCTAAAAGGGAACAAAGGCTCAAAATAGGGACATATTTTAAATACTGCTGTTATGAAATCACAAAGTTAAACCAAGAGTTCTGAAGAAGTCATAAAGATGAAAGCACTTAACTGTGTTGCTTTAACCTATTGAATACTCCAGTATTTGAATTGTGGCTTCCTGGTCATTTGTTCTTTACTTGAAATCACAACGCTGAATAACAGGATTTGCATTAGCATGCATTTTCTGAAGCGCAAACGTGTGTCTGTGTGTGTGTGTGTGTGTGTGTGTGTGTGTGCGTATGAGAGAGAGAGATTGATTGACCACTGGCACCAGCAGTAAAGAGGCTCAAGAAATCTGGATAAAGCCTAAAATAAAGAGGGAACAAAGGCTCAAAAATAGGAACAGATATTAAATATATTGCTTATAAAGTTATAAAGTTACTTAAATAGGATTTGTGTTGGCATGAATTTTCTGAAGGAAATAATGTCTGAAAGTCAAATGCATGTCATTATTTAGTGACTTCAATCCCCAATGACTGGCAACAAACCATACATTTTAGGAGTAAGGGACCAAAAAATTCAGAGGGTTTATAGATAATGACTCAGGGGCCTGTCTAAGTCTAGCCAATTTTTCTAGAAAGAATAATGATGTCCTGCATCCAAATAGGACATTGAGAACCAGGCATTTATAAGCTACCTGTGTCCATAAGGTACACGAGTTCCAGGTCCGGTGTAAATTTCCTATTCCCCATTCACTGGTCTAGGTTGTGCTTAACCTGGGTAATGGACAAATTCAAATTCACATGGATGGGAAGCCTGTACCACAGGAGGGGTAGTCTCCCGTACACATATCTGTCTCCAGCATGTTCTGCTTAAGTCACAAAGTCCCGACTGCAGCCCAGGTGACCCAAGTTTAAGCAGCCTATGTGCTTGATGTGGATGGCAAGAAGGATGACCGTACCTACCATGGGGAAGAGGGACATTGCTAAGAGTCTCTCCAGTGGAGGATATAGGCTCATTGAAAAGATTCCTACTTAAATGGATTAATCTTCTGTTGTAACCTCATATTTATGAATGCATATGCCATTCTGCTTTAGGACAATTGTACAGCCTTTTTACCTGCTATCTTCCTGCCCACCCCAGCTTAGAATCTCTTCAATGAGCTCTATATCCTCTGCTGGAGAAACACTTAACCTTGTACCTATCGTGTGGAAGAGGGACATTGCTAAGTATCTCTCCAGTGGAGGATATAGGCTCATTGAAAAGATTCCAAGCTGGGGTGGTCAAGAAGACAACAGTAGGTAAGACCACCTTATGGACACATGGCAGGGCACAGTGTTTATATCACGTTATCGAAAGATGAAAATAGCGAATGCTATATCATCGGCCCCAAAACATCTAAACATGAAAATATCGAACATTCAGAACAGCAAATTTTTTCCCATGGAAAAAATTTGTTTCTCCGAAATACATGCACACAACATAAGCACATCAAACAAACAGCAACCACACACATACACTTAAATTCCTACATCTACCGCTGCACTAAACTAAACATACACTACTATCTACCCACTTACCTTAACCAAACCCTAACCCTAAAGTCCGTCACTATCGCACACTCACCTAACCCGCGCCCTAACCCTAACTCACTTAAACCGCCTCTAACCCTAAAGTCTGTCACTATCGCACACATGCCTAACCCGCACCCTAACCCTAACTTACTTAACCCGCCCCTAACCCTAACGTACAAACAATCGCACACTTACCTGAACCCAACCCATAACTTTCCACCACAGTGCTAAGAATAGCAAAGCCACAGAAACAACCAACCAAATTCTTTCCCGAGGAAAGAATTTGCTGTTCTGCAGCTTTGCTATTCTTAGCATTCGCTGAATAGTATTCGATATCAGAACATTCGAAGTTTTAATACTTCGATGTTCTGATATAGACCCAGGGCACACACTCAGGCTACTTACCATTGCCTCCCCAGCCTAACAATGATGTTAGCAATTAAGAGAGGGGCGTATGATGAAGGGGAAAAAAATGGCTGAGGAAGATGGCACTACTCCCAGTCCTACCTCACTTCTCGGCTAAGCATAAAGTCAAGGACCACTGCTCCCCATAAGCTGAGACCTTGTAAATGAAGGAACAAATGAATCAACATATCAACATGATGGTGGCTTGACAGTTAGTGAGTGCCAACTGAAAAAAAAGGCAAAACATAATTTATATGAAGCTGTAGCTTGGTTGAGCGGAGGGGTCAGCAGTGTGAGAACTGCGAGTACACATTTGAAAATCTTAGTTACACCCCTGCTACCTATGAACTATTAAGTTTTATGTGCATTGTACTTTGCATGTACTTCTTCCCCAAAAGCTATTTTCCTCTATATGCACTCATGTAGGACTAATCTTGTCTATTGCAAATCCCATCCGCAGCACTTTTTCCTAGCATCTGTAAACTCAGTACTGGTACTGTTTCTACCCCATCCAAATTAGACCCTGCATCTTACTTTAATAAATAACTCCTGTTAACCATGAGTCTTCCTGTAATAGAACCCATCTTTATCCCCCCCAGACCTTTCTTTGTTACTTCATTTTGTGCCTTTTTCTGTGGATCTTTCATGACCTCCATTGTCCTTGTTTCCTTCCTATCCACTTTAGCTACAGCCCCATTCATCCACTGGCGCTTTTTCCTAAAACAACTACAGTCCCAAATAACTTAGTTTACCTACTGAATACTACTTCTCTTCTTCTGCCAGCACTCAATCACACTATTCATATCCTGACAACCTTTGAGCTGGTACATCCAATTCATGGCAATCTGTGGCATCATCTCCCCTGTTGCTCTTCTTCTCGAACTCACCACTTGGGTCATATTTGTACTGCCTTCACCAGATCCCTTCTTTTTGCAGACCACAGTTTGCCCTGCCACCTTCTATCCTAATGAATAAACCACAAGTTCCCCATAGTCCTTCTTGTGGTATTTTATTCCTTTGGTAATCTGGCAGGTGGACTGACTCTGCACAGTAATGACCCTGACAAAAAAGGCTGTACAACTGTCCTAAAGCAGAATGACATATGCATTCATAAATATAATGAGGTTACAACAGAAGATTAATCCATTTAAGTAGGAACACAAAACTCATTCCTTCTTCTAAGTGTCCATAAATATTTGATCTATTTCTTCTCTGTGTCTTTTAGCAAACTCTACAACCTCCCCTTTTCAATAACTCTGTAAGTCTCACTGACTCTTGCATTCAGGTTTATAGGTTCATAGGGGTTTACTAGGCTGATGACCACAAGAGACTTTCTAAGCCTAGCCATGCATCCCAAATCTCTGACAAGGTCTCATACCCTTGATACGTGTAAGCAGGGCCTTGGGAGATGGAAAATTTACAAGCAATGGCCTGCGAGATAAATATTTACTGGCTTCCTGTGTCCATTAGAGACATAGGTGCAAACATGTGATGAGTTTCTTGTTTCTCATCCAATTGTCCAAGTTAAACTTGAAATGAGTTAGGAGGATCTCTGCTTCACATGGATGGGGAGCCTGTCCCAGAGAAGGGGTAGTCTATGGGATACATACTTGTATCTTCATATGCAGGAGGTCCATCAGGTGGGTCTGACAATGCCTTGCATGCCAGGCATAGATATCCTCTCAAAAGACTGTAAGAGACAGAAAACAGGGATAGGGCCTTGAGGCAGTCTGCAAATGACCTGTATTTTTTTTAGTGAAGAATCTCTGTGAACAATCCATTTGTTGGATATGCCTGGTTAATTACATATCAAAGGGGGTATTGTACTCAATGATGGGTTTGATGAATGCCAAATACAGTGAAACAATGACTTCCTTGGACCAAGTTGCCATACCTTTGTTTACAAGTTGCAAAACATGTAATGATTTTTTCACTACTGTAGACACATGATGGTCAAAAACTAGATTACGGTCTATGTGTGTCCCCAAGTCCCTGACTACTTGGTCATCTTTTAGGGGTGTGTTGTCAATATGATAGTTACTGGGGTGGATGACTTCCCGGAGGATAATAGTATGCATTTCTTGGCATTAATTTTAGTCCATGGCTCTGACACCAGTTATTTGTCTCTGTCAGACGTTCCTAGAGAACAATTGTGTCAGTGGGTGACTCTTTGACTGCTCATAACTTGCAATCATCTGAAAATGTTGTCAGCCAGAGGCCACTGACATTAGTTTTGATTTCAGAGATGTGAATAACAAAAAGAAGCAGTCCCAGAACCAATCCCTGAGAGACTCTGCTTGTGATTGGCCTCCCTATTTCTAACCTCCTGGGTCCTGTCCATGAGCCAACTGGCTATCCACCAGGTGACATAAAGGTTTATAACTAACTTCTTGAGTTTGTCAACAATGCTCAAGTGGAGAGTTGTACTGCCCTGTTGATTTTGTTTTGTTATGTCAAATGCCTTGACCACGTCAAAGTAGGCAGTGTGGATCATTTTGCCCTCACTCATTGCTTTGGTGACCTTCTCATTGAAGTCCACCAAGTTAAGTAGGCACCACCCCTTCTTGATGAAGCCAAATTGGTTTGGGTCCAGTTTCTGGAGGTTTCCCATGTCGTTATTGATCATTTCCATGATGACTCTTTTCATGGTTTTGCATATGAGACTAGTAAGACTTATGGGTCTGTAGTTTCCAGACTCTATAGATGCCCCACCCTTGTGCAGAGGCATTACTGATGCTGTTCTCCATTCCTGAAGCACAAAGTCTGTTTGGAGGCTACATTAAATAGCAGTTCCAGAGGGCCTGATAGTTTGTGTTTCATGCCATTTAGAAGGCATCCTGGGATACTGTCTGGACCCATTAATGCATTGTTCTTGGCCTTAGAGGGAGTATTAAGGATCTGTTCAATAGCGATAGAAGAGGAAGTTATATTTGATGGTATTTTCAGAGGGAAGGTCGAGGGGCAGAATGGGGTAAAACTGGAGCTGAATTTGTTGACCAGTAGGTTTGCTATATTTTTTGGCTCAGCATAGGTGGCTTCATTACAATCAGCTCTGCACACAATTGTGTATTGCCTTTGAGGTTGTGGACATAGCTAAAGAATGTCTTGTGGTTGTCCTTGGCCTGGAAAGACAAATTTACCTCAGATTTGTCTTTGGTAGACTTTATTTGTCATCTGAGTTGTTTGGTCAGTTTTATGAGAGTGCTTTTATCCTGCTGGGTGCTACAGCTCCTAATTTTTACCATGATTTTCTTCCTTCTGTTATACAGCCTAATAATGTTGTGATTCCATCAGGGTGGCTTGTTTTTTTTAGTTATTTCTGTACTTCTTCCTAGTGAGTACAGCTGCCTTTATGCAGCTGTTAACATGCTTGCATGGGTTTCTGTGAACAGTTCCACTTAGGCAGCAGTATTCTGAGGGTTTATGGGGGCTTGACATTTTGATAGGTTATCACTTAATAGCAGGAAGTTAGCCTTAGAGTAGTTACTGAATATTCTAGGGTTATCTAGGGTTCCAGGTTTTATTTTTACTTCAACGGACATCATTTTGTGGTCTGATCTTACCAGAGAAGACATTACACTGAGAAGGGGAGGGGCGAGTATTCAGAACTCTCCCATATTAGTAAAGACCTGATCCAGTTTGTTTGCACCCCTGGTTGGTGTATTTACAATCTGGTCCAAGGAGTTTGTGTTTACCAAATCCATGAATCTCTGTGCCTATGCATTTGGTGTTGTATATGGTTCCAAATTGATAGTGGGGTAATTAAAGTCGCCCATGTATATGGTACTGGGTTAGATGGTGAGTGTTTCCAATAAGTTTAAATACATGTTATGGGTTTCCTGGGTCATAGAGGGGAACATATAGCTTGCAGTTGCAAGGAAGTGGTATGGGATTTTGCCTATGATGATATGAACATGGAAAAGGTCAAGTGCATTGTCCTGTTTGACTAGCCTTGAGGTATATTTATTTTTGATGTAAAT
The DNA here is from genome assembly GCF_019279795.1 of Protopterus annectens. NCBI lineage: Eukaryota > Metazoa > Chordata > Ceratodontiformes > Protopteridae > Protopterus > Protopterus annectens. The sequence continues at coordinate 1,589,282,361 of NC_056739.1, read as the reverse complement.
CAAGACAACTCCATCTTTAGTCCATGTCTGTGTAGTAGCTGGTCGACATGTATGGAAGGCATTATAGCCTTGCACTGCTGGTGTGCTCACCACAGTTTTAAACCATGTCTCAATGACCACACAGACATCAGCATTTTGTAGGATGAGGAGAGCTTGTAAGGAGTGGAGTTTTTTGTTTAGACTCCAACCACTGAGTAGTAACACCTTTAGATTTTCTTGGTTTTCATTTGCTATGTCAGAAGTACTTTCAGTTTGGTATTGCCTAAAAAAGGCACTACGAGGGAAGAAAATGCATTTGCTATGTCAGAAGTACTTTCAGTTTGGTATTGCCTAAAAAAAGGCACTATGGGAGAAGAGAATGTATTTTTATTTATTTTACAGTTTGTTTACCGGGATAGTCCATTGGGCCAAGAAGAGCCCATTTTCAATGGAGTCCCAGGGAGAAAAGCTCCATGAACAACAATATAATATGAAGACAATGCATTTACATTTATACTAAAACTATACTATAAAAAAATGTGTTAGCCAGTATTCGAAAGCCTAAAGGGGAAAGGTGCAGACCATCCCTGACAGAGCCGGGTGGTCTTTTGACCATCTCTTTCCATGCTGACAAATATTGTACCCCCATTAGAATGACACCAGAAACTAAATCAATTATTAAACTCAGTCATCTTCTGTTCATATTGGGGTATCATCCTTGGAGAAGATAAAATGCTAATCAATGCAAGGCTCATACCTGCCCATACCTCTCAATGCCTAACAGCAAGAAATCTGTACAAAGCCATAAATAATGGGAGGAAAAAGAAAAATAGGGACAATTTTTAAATATTCCTCTTACAAACTTAGATAGTTAATAGAATAATGGGTTTTCCATTAGCATGAATTTTTCTGAAGAGCATGAAGTCTGAAACTCAAATACCTGTCATTATTTACTGACTTCCATCCTCAATGATTTGTCTGAAAACCAACATTTTATGAGGAACAGACTGTGTGACCAAAATGTGAGGCAAAAATCTGGACATTCTGTGAAAAATCTGGACAGCTGAGAGGTATGTACCTGCCTGGGACACATATTTTGAGAACTCCATGATGTCTATCTTCATATAGTCTAGGGAGGTATGTTTTAGGTCAATCACACCCATAGAGACTATGACTGATTCATTCTGGTATGTATGGTACAGTGACTGAGTGTGTGCAAAATGTGGCAGATTCTGGCCCCTGATGAGCAACTGACCATGACTTTCTCCTTACTCAGCATGGTGCGAGGGAGATTAGTGAGTCTTACACTGCAGTCTCCAATGATCAGAATATCAGATTGCGTGGTGGCTTGTCTTATGTGCTTAGAAGTAAAGGCTCCATGAGAAGTGGCTGTATGTGTTGATGTAGGTGATGTTTTGAAAGAGTGCATTTAGGGCTGCTGAGAGTATTTGTCACGTGTACTTCTTCTAGGAAACCTTTGTTGCTTAGGAAGGTTACATTTAAGTGACTCAGAATATGTGGGTGACATCAGTAGTGCTTTTATGAGATAGCTTCGCCTCCAGTGACATTGGGTAAATACATTTCTCACATACCATATTAGTTTGCTTGAGAGGTGTTAGTAAATAAGAGGCAATTTCTACATTGTCTTAGGATGCCTATATCCATGAAGCTGGGAATAGAAATAGTGGGAAAGTTCATATCCATGGCAACAGTCCCTTTTTCTATTGATTAGATAGTTGGAGTGAGAATATGAAGTAATGTCAGGACAATCCGGTTTGCAACTCTAGGGGTAGTGTCACTGCAAACTAGCTGCCCTGTGTGCAGCTATTTATTGGTGAAACTTTAAGGGTGCTTTTACAGGAAGAATATCAGCTCAAGGTGTCTACATCTATACAGGGCACTGCCAAACATTTGAGGGGAAGCTGATAAGTAAACTCCGATGTTTTAGATGAAGTGTTTAAGGAGATATTCTGAAGTTAGGTTAGAAAGCAGCAAATCAAGCAGTGCTTACTGAAAAGGAAGGATGAGTTAGCTTTGAAAAGAATGATGAAAAGAGGGGAATAGCCAGGATGGCTACTGCCTGGCTGCTACTAGTGCTGCTCTCACCACAGCTCCATGCTGCTGGGATACAATGCTCTTTTATTTCTTCTCTCACCAGAAGTAAAACAGTTGCACCATTCCCAAGAAGAGCAGCAAGCCACAGGCTCTTTAGTGATCTATAGTCTTGTCCCAGATGATGCAAGTCTATAGGCTTGTTTTAGCCTTTTCCTAGTAGATGCCTTGAATAGCAACCAGACTAATCAGGAAGGTCCAACACAGACATACCTTGCAACTGTACAGATTTTCACAGAATGTCCATATTTTTACCTTATATTTTGGTCCGTTTTTTTTTTTTTATAAACTTGTGGTTTTCTGGCAAATTAGTAGCAAATCATTAAAGTTTGAAGTTAGAAAATGACATATATTTGAGTTTCAGACTTCATGCCCTTCAGAAAATTTATACGAATGCAAAACCTGATATTCTATCAACTTTCTAAGTTTGTAAGAGCAATATTAAAAATTGTCCCTATTTTGGGGCTTTTGTCCAACTTTTATTTATGGCGTTCTCCTGATTTCTTGCTCTAAGAGGTTGAGAGGTATGAGCACAGACACTCACTGCCCAATCAGAAATAGTAACAAATCAATACACTCTGCTCCTGCCCTCACTAGGAGCATAATATAGGCACAAATTCTAAGGTGGCACCTATAAAGCAGTGATTATGTGTTCTGATTATCAGCAGTCTCCATGAAATAATGTCCCTATGCTTCTTCTCTCACCAAGAGCAAAACAGAAGCACTAATCCCACAATGCCACCTGCCTGTTAGTTTAACTGCATCTCACCCATTTCTCAGCCTCACTTAGCAACCATGTCATCTACCATTCTGGCAGACCTTCCTACAAATAATTCCAAGAATGTGAAATACAGCCCTATATATTCCTCACTGCCTACTTTAAACAAGATATAGGAACTGATTCAAAGCCTGTAGATGACAAAATAAGTGAATGTTATGGACTTTGTGAGAAGAGTGGATAAGCTCATGAGAGCAGTCAGATTAAATGTAAGATTATATTAAATTTCCATAGTGTATATCTTTCCAGAGCAACTAACTTAAGAAATACACAAACTTAGAAATCGAAGTGGAATTTATTTTTAAATTCGCTAAAAGGTTAAAAGTATAGAGCTCAGAGTAAAAAGCCTTTAAAGAAACATTGACAGCTGCATCTATAAAAATATTTTATTTTAAAATAAAGTTAATAATGTGAACTATGAGGTTAATTACTGAGCTGAAGAACTGAAAATTCTGTTATATTAACTGATCGTTTTTATTATATTTAACTCATTGAATAACGTGTAAATGTAAATGCTTTCATTCCCTGCAGTTCTTTATCTGATGCAATTTTTATGGAATATATTTTTTCTGTCCTGTTCACTGATATTATTGTCAGACTTGAAAGGCTGCCATAGTGGGATGAACTGTTATACCATCCATAATGGTTGCGAGTCAGGTTTGAACAATGTTCTAGAGACCACGGGAATGGATTAAGACTGAGGGCTGAAGGGCTAGTGTCCAATTTTTGTTCTCTTGTTTTGAAGGTCTGGAGGTTGTGCTGTAACTGGGTGGTTACATTACAGATGGTAAAAAGTACTCTTGACAAGTATTGAACAAGTAATACTAATGTCACGATCTTTAAGTGTAGCTTGAGTTAAAAACGGGGTCTGTTCATGTGATGATATTAAAAACCCTAAAAATGTGGAGAAAAGGAGAGAAGCAAGTGTGATTCACTGACCCCAAAGGTATTGGATCAGTTGGTCTAGAAAACATGAAAATTGCTTCATGTTTATACAATAATATATACAAATCTGTGTACAGCAAGACTGTGTAATGGTTAAGGTGCTTACCTTAGAAGCACAAGGTGCAGGGTTTGATTTTCACATGGGGTAATTGGCTAGACTTAAAATGGCCAATAAGGGCAGTTAGCCTAGTATTAAGCTATAAATCTCCACCTGAGAAAGGGAGAGGCCTCCCTGAGTCTAACTATGCATAGATGTGCAGCTACATATATGTTTGTTGCTTCATCAGATCTAATGGTAGTGGGAGTCCTAATGCATGCTTAGATTATTATAAATATTTTAGAGAAGTAAAGGTTTGAAAAAAAAAAACAAAAGTGGACAAAAATGGATAGCAATATAAAATGCTTGTCTGGCTGATGGCCTTGATGTATTGATGAGTAATGGATTAAATTTAGGATTGTGCAAATATTATAATATACAAGCAGATGAGAAGCATTGAAAATGTGAACCACAAAGACTTAGCAAAAATGAAGAAGTAATGATCAGGTGAGCTCATTTAATACCAACAGTTAAGAAGGCAAAAATAAAATAAACAGATATAGTGGATGAAGATAAAAGGTATAAGTAACATTAATTATTGAAATAGCTTCATCAAGCAACTGCTGTGGCCTACATATTGAGAGGCATACAGTTTTAAAATTTCAGGCCATATAAGAAGAAATTAGAGCAATGTGGAACAAGGACAACCAGCTAGAAGAACTGAGCTAATAAAAAATACTTTAGAGCATACATATATGGTACTAATTCAGGCAATTCTGTATGAACTACACAAGCGATTCTGGTTGCACTGAGGAAGTTTAAAAAAGCAGTCTTGGCAAATATCAAAGACTGAAAACATGCTGATTTCATGAACTTTAAATATACCCTAACTTAGGAATAAAGTCCACTCCTGCCATTGTAATAAAACCCTCAACATTTGGAGAAAATAAAAAGTAGAAACCCAACAGTACAAATGGCCTACAAAAATATTAACCTTGCTTGCAGCTACCCATGCAGTATGTGCATAGAGAATTACATCTGACCCCATACAATGTTTGACTGTACGTATTACAGGGAGGTTAAGTGAGCAGGGCATTCATTTCAAAAATACCCACTCCCACAGAGTGACTTTGTCTGCATCCTCCCTCAAAGGAGAGCAAATGGTTAGCTTGGCAGTGGACAGGATTCATGAGAGTAGGCCAGTGGTGACAGTTGGCATGCAAAATATTAACAAATTATAACCATTTCTGGAATACATGCATCAGTTTTAGATTTTATTTACTTAGTGATTTCCATATAGAAGTATATTATGATCTCATATAATTAAAGTGTATCTGGTATTTCTTTACTCCATGTTTCATCTCTGTAGTGACAATCGGTTCACTTCTTTTTGCTGTCACTTGTATCATGCACCATGAGATGCCTGCCATCAAGCCTTACACTGGAAATTGCTTTACCTTGCAACCTGCTAACTACTTCTGCACAATTTAGGACTATGGGTTTTGCTGATTTAACCCCGTGACACCTGAACATAAAACTGTCAAGGCTGTACCACAGTACCCTCTGCCAAACTTCAGAATGTAACATCTGCAGTCCATTATTCCAAGTCACAACTTCTCTGCTTTCTTAGGCAGCACAGTATCACATTGTGAGGTCTGAGCTTCAGTTAATACAGACCTAGACCACAAGAGATGGGACTTTTGCTTCCTCCGTCATCCTCAATTAGTTTATCATAGATAACCCATCCAAGAGGGCCACTGAATCCTGATGACCACACCATCATAACTCCTTCAAGCTAATATAGCTCTTTGCTACTATTTGGTGACTACAGGTATCTGTGACCAGTCATGCCACAAAATGTGTTGGCCCCTGTAATTACAGAAACTGTACTGCAATATAATTTGTATGCCTTTATATTAAAGACTGTCCATCCAGGAACATAGGACAATGTTAGCTTAAGAAGACTGTTAGCTTTTATGACTATAGATATGAGAAAGAGAAGATAGTAAAATTCAGTGGCTGTAAACCTTTAGGTAGGTACAGCAAATTGAATTGCTTAGGAAAAGGATTCAAAAAGGAGTCTGCACAACGTCCTTATTTGTAAGAGAAGAATGTTCTGAATCATTGAGATGCCTCATTATGATCAGTTGTGAAGAAAACAAAAGTAACATGATTTTGTAGTGACTTATTTGTGTATGCATATCTGCCCCCTTTCCAGCAGCACCATCCTCTTAGACAGAAACTTACACCATTGGAGATAAAAGTGCCAAGCAGAGTGCAGCAAGCATTACATTGGAGGACTGAAGACTGCCTTTAGGAAAAGGTTTGTAGTGTATTGCAGTGAGATCAGCTAATAAAGAGATACATCATAATGTCACAGAATGTTTATCTGCAGAAATAAATCTGTACACAAGCATCAAATACATTGGCATATTTTAAGTCACTGTCTATTTTTTACTGCTTTGTGAACAATAAAACATTACTTACACGTGTAATCCAATTTTTGAATTATATAGACAACTTTAACAAAAATAACATTTTCAGTTTTCATCAAATTATACATCTCTTGTTCTATGGCACTAACCCCCCAACACACACACACACACACACACACACACACACACACACACACACACACACACACACACACACACACACACACACACTGATCTCATCAACCTTTGACAGTTCTGCTATCCTACAAAATAGCTGTTAATATACATTTACAAACTTCACTTTTTTTCTTTCCTAGAAGTAAAAATATAAAGATGGTATTTACATCCTGTGGTCCCCTCTTTTTAATTTCACCCATCTTGACAGAAACTGTAACATATCAGAATAGAACTGCTAAAATAAACTGGTAATTCCATCTTTTAACACACTCTCATCAGCATTATTCATTGCAGTTAACCAGTTCTCTTACTCCCTCATCTTATCAGAATCCTGAAACTGAATGTTTTAAACAGAATAACATCCACACTTCCTGTCCAATGTAATTCACATTTTCTACCCTTATAAGCACATACCATCAGTTTTATTAATCAGAAAACACACTAACTTCCAAACAACTCCATAATAGACACTCAAATGAAAGAACATGCCCATATAGGTTCACACTTTATTCATTGGTTCATGGCTATCAATCCCCGGGCCTTTATAAGCATAAATGTGCAACCTAGTCCATTTTTGTCCCTGTATATCATGGCCATTTATTAGGATGGAGTATGTCAGTAAGTTTTTAGAGGTTAAGTGGTGAGGGGAGTAGGTTAGTTTGGCCATTACTGTCTGCCCTGTGTATCAGAGACATGCGGGCCAGACCTGGGATGAATTTCTAGTTTCCCATCCATCGGTCAATGTTATGCTTAAATAAGGTTAGGAATGAACTCTGCTTCACATGGATGGGGATCCTGTTCCACAGCATGAAGATCCTCTGAGACACCTATCTGTCTCACCAACATGTCTTATTTATGTCACAAGTAAAACTGAAATAATTAAATTAAAATACAAGTTAATTGTAAAATCACAATTACTGTGTGTAAATTAATTAAAACAGAATTTACATAAATCAATCAAATAATATTTTACATACATTAATATTTAATAAAATATATTCCCATCAGTTTACAACTTACACCACACCCATTCTTATTTCCACTGCCCAGCACATAGACAGAGCTATGCCTAGGTTGTGCAATGTTCTGCAGCCTTATTACATTCTCAGTCAGCCACTGTCCTTTTATGTAACTGCATCTTATTGACATAAAAATGAGTATATGATAGCTTTACTGCCCCAATAAGCCATCTTATAGTCTTGCCTCCCTTCAGGGTTAGGAGGGAGGCCTAATGGTTAAGATGTTTGCCTTACAAACACAAGGTGCAGGGTTTGAGTCTCACAAGGGATAATTGGCTAGGCTTACAATGGCTTGCAAGGGCAGTTAGCCTAGTATTAACCTATGAGCCATGTTAATATACAAGTTAGTCTCCCCATGTGTCACAAGCATTACTCTTATCCACTATAACTATTAATATACATCGTCAATACTATCATGTCCTTTGAAACTTTCTAGTATTCACTGATGCTCCTTGACAATGTAAAAAACACCCAGCCTAATCCAAAAAGTTCAGGATTCTGCCCTAGCCATTTCATCCCTTCTCTAATTAAACAAACATGCACACTATTCAAGTGCATAAAGCTTAACTCCCATCACTCCAACTAACTGCCACTTTGATTTCAATTATTGTCCACTTCCTATAAGTGTATTATTTTCAACTATTTGTTTTGTGGTGTGATTGTACATACTGCAAATTAATTTTTTCAACTATCTGTTGTGCATTGTATGGGCAATTGCTTTATGAGAATGATTACTACTTGCAGTGCTTACTTCTGCTTTTGAGTTAAGATTTTTATTGTTTAATAGTGTAACATATTTTCTACCTGATGTGCATTATGCAGTTACACTTTGTGTGAATGTTTGCAGCTGGTCAGTGTGAACTTCTAAGCAAAATTACCTGCCTCAGAACTCTTCTAAATTATATCTGTTCAAGTTAGTAACTTCTGTATTCTACTGAGCCGGAGTGTGTTTGTGTCGGTACTATCTCTCACTGTATGTACTGGAGGCTGTGTAAGTACAATTTAGTGAGTTGCTGACATGGGTTTAGCGACACTAAATTTGTCTATTTTTTTTTTTTTGCCTTTAGGTGCCTAGAGGTTTGTTGTAGCCAGTTATACATATTTCTTATAGGTTGCAGTAATACATATTTCTTATATGTTGCATTATATTGATTCCTACAACTGAAATAATAGTCTACAAATAATACTACTGTGTTTATTTAGTGGATGATACTGCTTTTATACATACTTGCTGTTTATTTTTCTTCCTGTTTTTTTAACATTATCTTTCCCTTTTGCTCTTTTCCTTAGCCCTAAATTGCTCTGCATTCTTAGCATCCATGACCTGCTACAGCTCCTTTTACTGCACAATAATCCAGCTCTGTGAAACCTAAAAGATACTAGGAGTTTAGGCTGTCTTGAAAAATCAAACACAATTATATGTATGTTTCACCACATAAAGGTTATTTTGAAAGCTGTATTTTACGACAATCCTTAACTTGCTAAACACAAATGCCTGAGCCAGCAGCAGGGATTTTTTTTAATCTGTTTCTGCCTCCTCCAATATTATTACAGTAGCTTGCACATGGTACTGGATTCTAGTTTTTCCTGTAGTCCCTATAGTAATTTGGTCATCAGACATCTTTTGAATTTTATCTCTTCCTTATAAACTCCCTTCCCAACTTAAATACATTTTGTTTCACTTTTTCCATCATTCTATTTAACCATAGCCCTCTTACTATATACATTTTATTTAGGCTCACAACTGCCCATACCAAGGCAGTCTCACTAATATCTACAATAACAAGTGTTATAGCTTTACGGACAAACAAATTTACAACTAAGAGGCTAATAGTTCAGAGAAATTGATTGTTTTTACATGCACATACCTGGAATTTGGCTTATCCCACTCCATTCACCCTTCACTATGCTCAGGCTCACTCCACTCACCTACCCTACCCCCATTCCCACACACCGCCAGGCTCCTGACCTTTATACCTAATTGCCAACTCCCCTAAGCCTCTCTCTCACACTAACCTCATTTATATATAGCCACTCCTCTTCTCACTGTCTTCAATCCACGTCACCATCTTACCTTCACTCCACATCACCTCACTCACACAATACCCAAATTGTACAATCTCTTCAGGCTAATAACCCCTACCTAATCCCCCCACTCTAAGCACAACCTACATAAAGTATAACCACACCTAAATCAATACTCACTCCTGTAAAGATACCTACTAAAACTTCACAACAACACAGCAACATTTTCTCTGAGAAAACTTTTGCTCCTAACCTTTACACTAATAATAAGCCTTGCCATCACCTCACACTAAACCTACTACCACTACACTAGCAACTCAACATTTCAGACTAAATCTACTATCTGCCCTACCCATTCACAAGACAAACCAGCCTTTTCAGTAATATCTCCTTCTATCTACAGCATCTCAAATCTTGACCTTGCCACATTCAAAGTAACCTCACACCAACTAAACAACCACATTTTCTCAAAATATAACACCTCTATGATCAAATACATAAAAACTATAATCCAAATAGCATCCTTAATCATGATTAGTGGAGATGTGCACCCAAACCCTGGCCCTACAAACAATAATAACCCCCTGCTACCAAACAAATAACACCCTCCCCTCCCCCAGGAAATCAACAGATCTCCTTATACTCAATGTAAACATAAGGAGCATGCTGAACAAAATCCCAGAGCTACACGCTACCCTGGCCCTCTACTCCCCCGACATAGTCCTTCTCACAGAGACCTGGCTAAAACCACTAAACAATAATAATGACTTTGTTCCCCCTGGTTACAATGTTCTTAGACAAGACAGAATATCCAAAAGAGATGGAGACATTGTTCTCCTCTTCAAAAACAACCTGACCATTGAATTGTTAGCGAACGAACAACCCAAGTTCAATAATGCAGAAACTATGTTTAATAAGCTGAAAATCAACTAAAAAATGCTTACATATAATTGGTACCTATATACCCCGGGCAATAATATTAACACAGTAGAATCCATTCTAAACTGGACATCCCAAAAGTTTCCCTAAGAAACAATCATACTAAGTGACGTTAATATCGACCAGTCCTCCTGTAACTCACTCCACCCCACTAACCACATTAACCTACACAGTATCACTCAACTAATCAAAAACACAACACGGGTAGATAAAGCATCAAAAACGGAGTCTATTCTAGACTGGATCCTTACTAACAGACCATCTCTCAGGCACCCTCCCAGACACCCTCAGTGACCACCTTCCCACCTTTATAATTAGACACGCTAGTGAATCCATTAAAATCCTCCACCCTCCAAGAAATCTGATACACAAAGACTTTCAAAACCCATGACTTCATATCTGCACTTAATCAATGTAACTGGAGACCACTCTCATCTCTTTCCCTCAAAAATGCCATAGACTGCTTCAATAAAACTTTCATAAAAATTCTAAATCATCTTGCCCCTATCAGAACTGTCAGAACTAAATCCAACTATGCCCGCTGGCTCACCAGAGCTACCTTTCTACTACTAAAACAAAGAGATAAAGCATGGGACCCATGGCATCAACATAAAACTCAAACTAATAGACAGACATACCAGGAACTAAGGGACAAAGTCAAAAAACAAATTAGAAAAGACAAAAGGAACTACTATATAGGCATTCAAACCAAACACAAAAATAACCCACAAAAATTCTGGGCTGCCACTAATGAAATCCTACAACCAGAAAAAAACAGTACTCATTCCTCTAACATTGACACCACCACCAATAATATTGCCACCCAATTTAATTAACACTTCACCACATCCATCCTAGCCCTCACCAATAATAGTTCTCTCACTTTACACCCAAACTTTTCTTCTATACCAGCAGACCAAAACCTCTTCTCCTTATAGCTTGCACCAACTAGCACAATATATAAATACCGAAATAGGCTTAAACACACAACCCTGGCTACCAACAAATTACCTGCAGAATATCTAAAGATCACAGCCAAAGCCATCTCTTACCTAGTCTCCATGCTCATTAACCGTTCTTTATCAGAACAGCTCTTTATCAGAACAACGCGTTCATTCTCTGTGGAAAATTTTACATATAATAATACCACTCCACAAAGGAGGTAACTCTGTGGAACTATCTAATTACCGTCCAATTGCCATTCTATCCCCTTATCTAAAATCCTCAAAAAATTTATTCATTCCCAAATAATGCACTATCTCCTCACTAATAAACTGCTAACCAACACCCAGCACAAATTCTGCCCCAATCACAGTACTATCACAGCCTTTATTAGCTTTACCAACACAGTAAACCAACATTGAAACAATGGTAACCTACTATCCGCTGTATTCCTAGATCTCTCCAAAGCCTTTGATATTGTCTCCCATCCCTTTCTGCTCTTTGCAATCTTAATCTCAGCCATTCCACACTAGTGTGGGTTCAAGAGTATCTAACCAACCTCCAACAAGCAGTAAAATAGCAAAACTCCTTATCTTCCCTCCTATCTGTCACCCTAGGGGTTTCCAAGGATCCATTCTTGGACCTACCGCTTCTTTTCAACATATTCACCAACCAACTCCACAAAGCTACCTGGCACACCACTCTAGTCAAGTATGCCAATGACTCCACTCTAATTTGCTCCGCTCCATCACTCCCTCAACTCCAGGAATTGACACAAGAGTCCTTTACTGCTGTTAAAAAAGAAGTTATGTACTCACCATAACGTTCCATCTGAGTAGTTATACTTCATTTTTCTGCAACCTGTGGGTATTCGGATCCATATCAGATCTGAGCCGGCAACTTTACAAACATCCGGTCTGAGCTCCAAGCTCCTCCCCCTTACCCATAACACACCAACATCTACTACCTTCCCTCAGATCGAGTTTGCTGCAAACCAAACTAACCAGAACTCAAACTAGGAAGAAACCATAACATGATCATAACATGAGAAGGTTCGAGAGAGGAGAGTGGGACGGTTGAAGAAAATGAAGTACAACTACTCAGATGGAACATTATGGTGAGTACATGTAGTTAACTTCATTTTATCTTCAACCTGTGGGACAGAGTCCCCAGCTACTCACGCTCCTGGAAGGCCCTCATGGAAGGATACTCCGGAGCACCACAGAGCCAAAAGATGCTCTCCCTCTAGAGATTAAATCCAACTTATAATGAGAAATGAAGGTATGCGACTTAGCCCAAGCTGCCGCCACACAAATGTCATCCAATGACACCCTAGACCAGAAAGCAGCAGATGTTGCCATAGATCTGGTAGAGTGAGCTTTAATCAGACCAGGTGGAGACAATCCTCTGTCTTTCTAAATCTGCAAAATACATAGAGTAATCCATCTAGCTAAAGAAACTTTGGAGATGGCTTTCCTCAAAAAGGGCTTAGAAAAGGACACAAACAACTGGTCATACTTATGGAAGGGCTTTGTTCTGTGCAAATAAAAATGAAGTTGTCTATGAACATCTAGTAAATGCAGTTTATATTCTCCTTTGTTTTGAAAATTTGGGAAGAAAATAGGCAGATTAATTGTTTGATTAATGTTTGATTCAGATGCCACTTTTGGTAAGAAAGAAGGGATAGTGCGGAGAGAAACCCTATCCTTATGGAAGATCAAATAAGGGGGCACAGCAGACAAGGCCTGAAAATCAGAAACCTTCCTAGCTGAAGTAATAGCCACTAGGAAGGCTCTCTTCCAGGATAGAAACTTTAAATCCGCTGAAGCTGCAGGTTTAAAGGGGGGAGAAACCAAGGCCTGAAGAATCAAAGTAAGGTCCCAAGGAGAAACATGATTCTTAACTGGAGGGCATAAAAGAAATGCCTTTAAGAAAAGCCTTACACAATCTGGAAGAGGCCAGGGCATTCATGTTCTCGCTGACATGAAAATTTGAAATACCTGCCAGTTGCACTTTCACAGTGGACGAACTGGCCCCTTGTTGAAAAATGCTGGATAAAAAATCCAGGACTGTGGATACATGGGCCATAAAAGGATCCAGCTTTCTCTGAGATGTCCAAATAGAAAATAATTTCCATTTACTGCAGTAAATCCTCCTGGTGGAAGACCTGTGAGCCACCACCAGAATAGTTTTTACTGAAGATGAAAGACCGGGAGTCCTGACAATTAAGGGAACTGGAGCAACCAAGCTGTCAGCTTGTGGCTGTCCAGGTTGGGTGGACAGATGCCCGAAGGATGATAAATGAGATCCGGGCAGGGATCTAGAATCCAAGGAGGAGCTAGAACATAAGATCAGATGAAGGGGAACCAAACCTGACAAGGCCAGAATGGGGCAATGAGGATCACCTTGCACCTCAGTCGACAAGCCTTCTGAAGAAACTTTGGAATGAGTGGTAATGGGGGATAAGCATACAGAAGCCCGGGAGGCCAAGCATGGACTATTGCATCTCTGGGGTGAGGGAATCAGAGTGAAGAACTCACTGCATTTCACATTGGAAGGAGATGTGAAGAGATCACAGCAAGGCTAACCCCACGCAAGGAAGATCTCCTCCACTACCAACTGTTTCAGAGACCAGCCGTATGGCATCAGAATAGCCAGACTCAATTTGTCCGCTAAAATGTTGGAGCATCCTGGGATGCGCGTTGCAATCAGAAACTGACTGGTGGAGATCGTCCACTCCCAAACTCTCATGGCCTCGTGACACAGAGGGTAAAATCTGCTTCCTCCCTGCTTATTGATGTACCAGACAACAGACATGTTGTCTGACTGAATTGCAATAGTTCCCAGAGGAAGTACAGTATGGAAGACCTGCAATGCTAAAAGCACTGCTTTCATCTCCAGTACACTGATGTGCAATCTGGTCTCAATCTGGGACCATGTGCCTTGGACCATCCTTCCCAGATAATGCCCCCCCCCACCCTTGCTGGGAGGCATCCGTGGTCACTGTGGCTTGGGCTGTGGATGGAACAAAGAGGTGTCCCTCTACAATCTCCGGAGACTGGACCCACCAGAGAAGTGATGCCCTGCAGGCTTTGCTGATATGAATTTGGTATTCCATGGGGAGATCCAGCCAAGACCACTCTATGGCTAGAGTCCATTGTAGAACATACATGTGAAGACGCGTGTAGTTGAGTATAGAAATCGCAGCAACCATAGAGCTCAAAGCTCTGAGAACATCTGCCGCCGTCGGCAACCTGGGGCCAAGAATCAGTGATATATGAGCCCTTAGACTCTGGACCCTGTTTGGAGTTAGGAAGACTTTCAATAGAAGGGTGTCCAGCCATGCCCTGATAAAGTCCAAGATCTGTACAGGATTCAAGAGTGACTTGGGAACATTGACCATAATCCCTAAAAAGGCTGCAAGATGTAGGAAGAAATCTCTGGCTTGGCAAAGAAGATGCTTGGTGGAAGCAGCGAGGAGCCAATCATCTAGGTAAGGGAATACCTGAATCTCCTGAAGCCTTAGGTGAGCCACTACTACTGCCATTACCTTGATGAACACCCTGGAGGCTGTAGTGAGACCAAAGGGTAGGGCTCGGAACTGGAAATGACTGGCTCCCAATCGGAAGTGAAGGAATCTCCTGCAGATTCTGTGTATCTTGATATGGTAGCAAGCATCCTGGAGATTTATCAAGCACATCCAGTCGCATTCTCGAAGATAAGGTAGAATGGACTGCAGGGAGACCATCTGGAATTTCTGTATGGCAACAGCCAGGTTTAAGGTCGACAGGTCCAAAATGGGTCTGAGGTTCTCCACCTTTTTTGGCACTAAAAAGAACCTGGAGTAAACACCTAACCTGGACTGACTGGGGGGAACCAGTTTGATGGCTCATTTTTGAAGCAGCTTGGAAACATCTAGCGCTGCCGTCTCCCTTTGAACAGGTGGGACATCTAGAAAGCACTTTGGTCTGATTGGAGGGGCAACAAATGGGATGGTGTAACCTCTGGATATTATTTGAAGCACCCAGTGATCTGCAGTTATGGACTCCCATGCTGCCAGGTGTAATGATAATCTTCCCCCGACTGCCTCTAGAGCAGGACAGTCGGGCAACCCCTCAGAGTTGCTGCGCAGGCCTGTCCAAGAAGGGCTCCCCAGACCCAAAGTTCCTCAGACCCCCTCTGCCACTGGGCTGGCATCTATCATGTCCCCCCTCTGCCTCTAGGGCATGAGTTGTCCAGAGAGTCCCGGGAAAACTGAGATTTCTGAAACCATATCTTCTTTTGCCCTCTTTGATTCTGGGGAAAAGGATCTTTGAGGGTTGGAGAAGCGGATTCCGATGGCAGACAAGGTTTTCCCATCTTTCTCACTCTGGACAAGGGTGTCACGGACGGTCTTCCCAAAGAGAGAAGAACCATCGAAGGGAGCATTCATAAAAGACACCTTGAAGGGGTCCACAAACTGACACAGTCTGGGCCAAGCATGTTGCCGCATAGCAACGCCAGTCCCAGCTACCCTAGCTGCTCCTTCTGTAGCATGAGAAAGGAGGTGCATGGACATGTTTGACACTGATTTCAAAGTAGACATCTTCCTGGAGAACAGATGCTTGTCCTCCTGCGACAAAGACTCTGGGGGAAACTCAGCTAACTCCGTGACTAGGTCCTGCTGCAGTTGTATGATGTGTGCCAAGTAGTTCAATGCTGGGATGGAAAATGTCGCTGAAGAGTACACTTGCTTCCCAAATCAATCCACAGTCCTGGATTCCTTATCCGGAGGGTGGACCAAGGAACTCTCTTCAGCCAGTTCCCTCTTGGTGGCTGCTGCAACTACCACAGCATCCACAGGGGATCCTTTATACCAGGCCAGTCTGTCAGAGGTTGGAGAGGGAATACTGTCTGGGCACTTTGATATCGGCTCTACGGAGTCCGGCTCCTTCCATGCCTGCGTGGTGATAAGATCCACTAAAGGATCCACTGGCAGGGACACCCAGGAAGTAGATGGACCTGTGCCAAAAGCCTCCAGGGACACTGATTCATCTGTAGAAGGTTTTGGGGCTGACCAATCTCCCCTCTGGCGGAGGATCTCCATGATGTCTCCAAAGGAGACATCCTCGGGAGGTGACCTGGGGAAACCTTCTCCTTCATCCAAATCAGTGTCCTCGGTAAGGGACTCAGGGGAGTCCAAATGCCTCCTTTTGCACGTGTGCTTACTATGCCCCTCCTGGACTCTCTGAAGAGGGCTCGCAAGCAGTGGGGAGTTCCTCCAGGGGAACTCCTAGGGCTTCTCTAACACAGGCTGTCCCTGAGACAAGATGAAGGGAGTCGCAACCGAGTCTGAGGGAGTCTGGGCAGAATCCAAGGAAATAGGCTGGGGTCTTGATCCTTGGGAGAGAACCCTCTCCACCACATTGAACGCGGAAGGAGAGTGTACCTCCTTAGAGCCCAACAAGGAGAAAGCTCTCCGCAATTCCGTCGTGAGGAACGGGGCTGAGGTTAAGGTAACTGGAGCTCCGAAGGAACAGCCTGGATCCGACAAGGTCAAAGCCGAAGACACATCCATCCCCTCAGGTCCAATTCCCAGTCCTTGGCCTCAAGAGCTGCTCGGATCCGAGCTAGTCAGATCCGAGGAACTCAAGGTAGTTGCTGGAGTCGAGGTTGGTGGAACCATCGGTGCCGAATCCCCATCTCCAAAGATCCTCGGATCCATGTACCCCAAAACCGAAGGCCAGATCGAGGAAGGAGAAATCGGGTGGAAGAAAGGCATAGAGGTCCCCCTTCCAGAGGGATAGGGGCCTGGCAAGACTCTCATCTGGATTTGGGTCCGAATGAATTTCCTCATCATTCTGTCCATGTCCATTTCTGAAAGACTCCGAGTCGAGCGAGAGGATGCGACCGACTCGGATCTGGCTGGTCACTGGGAGGATCTGAAAGAAGGTCTTGGCTCTGTAGGCTCTGTCAGCTCCAGGGAAAATCTGGGGGAGTGGAGCCGAGAAGAAACAGGTTTTGAAACTTTAGAAGGCAGGCTAGAGAAGGCCTCCCGATCAGGAGACCTCTTACGGGGCCTATCCCCTTTCTTTTCCTTGTCTCTCCCTCTCTCTGAATCCTTGTGTCTGTCCTTTTTGTCTTTGTCTCTCCCTTTGATAACATCCGCTTCATCAGGTCTAATGGGAGGGTGAGTCCCAGCCTGAGGGGGGGGGGGGTTTGAGCGGGAGCTGCAGTAGAAGAAGCTGAGGCCGTGACCTTTGACAAATCTATGGTCAATGTTGGAAGCAGGCCTTTAGCCACGAGTTTGGCCTTTCTGTCTCTTAGGGTCCTAGGATTGAACCCTGCACAAATGCTGCATTGGACGGACCAGTGGGAAATGCCCAAGCAAACAACACACAGAGTGTGGCCATCCGCTGGTGAAAGCTTATGGCCACACTCTGTGCAATTTTTAAAGATTGGTTTAGGCTGATCAGACATCACAGCAAAGCAAAAACACACACCCAGTCACCAAAAAACAACCTAGCATGACCACGCACATGCTAAGGAAGGGAAGGAACTACAGAAAAACTGACGAACTAGCGTAGGGGGAGAAAAAGGGAACTAACTCAGTGAAAAACTCACTAGAACAACCCCAAAAAGCACTTACAGTACCACTGAAAGCTCAGAGCTGCAGAGATTATAATGCTGATGCATGAAGCGGAAAACTAGATCTGGGGGAAGGTAGTAGATGGTGGTGTATTGTGGGTAAGAGGAGGAGCTAGGAGCTCAGAGCAGACGCTTGTAAAGTTGCCGCCTCGGATCCGATATGGATCCGAATACCCACAGGTTAAAAATAAAATGAAGTTAACTACTTCAGATCCCTGGTTTGCCAACTCTCAACTAATGCTTAACCCCAATAAACACAGCTAATGTTATTCTATCCCACCAGAGCCTTAGACCCCATACCACTATTCATAATATTCTCAGCTAATAACACCCCTATCACACCTGTTCAACACACCAAACTTCTAGGGGTTATCATAGATCACAACATGAAATTCGATATACACATTGCACAGACATTAAAGAAAGTCCATAAAAAACTCAGAACCCTCTATAGATGCAAAAAGTACCTTACCAATGATGATAAAGCCACCATCACAAGAACCCACCTACTATCCACACTCCTTTATGCCTCCCCCATACTCATCAACCTAAACAAAACAGAGTTTAACAAACTAAACACCTGGTATAATAAAATAGCTAGGTTTGCTACTGATTCACCCTTCAGGACACATCACTGCATAGCAATCAAGCAACTATCCTGGCTAGAATTACCCATCCTGCTCACATATAACCAACTTACAGTAGCCCACCAAATTCTATATTATCCCAATAGTTCCTGCTCTTCAAGGTCTCTTTAATATCTACTCTAACAAATGCCTACTAAGATTCATTAATAAAGCACTGGCTGACATAGGCAAAAACAACGATAGCTCTGGGGACTTCTTGTTTTTCCATTTCTGTTGCAAAAGCATGGAATACCATCCCCACAGATATTAGAACCACTGAAAACAAAAATTATTTCAAAAATTCTCCTCCGATCCCATTTACGTAGTTCTTGGTTATATAATTGTTTTGACCCTGGATAGCTTCATTTAATTAGATCATATCATACTTTAACCTTCTATTAAAGCTTGCAACAGCTCCTTTCTATACTCTAAATCAATGTGTATTTACTGTAGTAGCCACTGATGAATGTAACCAAATGACTGAACAAAATGTCCTTTCAACTGTATTGTTTTTTTGTAGCACACTGTACTCCTTATAGTATATTTACTTTGTGATCCTTTCTTGGCCTTGAAACTGTACCTTATTAACGTTTTGACTCTGTACTGTACTTTATTCACATGTGTATTGTATTTACTGTATTTGCTGTACTAATCTTTGTGGAGCTTTTCTCCCCAGGCCTCAGCTGAAAATGGAATCCATGCCCAGTTGAACTTTCCAGGTAAACAAATGTAAAATAAATATTTTGAAATGCTAATATTAAACATTCACACATATTAGTACAATACCCTTTACTTAAACACACCATCATACCTCTCAAGTTTACAAATTTTCGCAGAATGTCCAGATTTCTGCCCCATATTTTTAGTCCATTTCTCATAAAATTGTGTTTTTTTGGCAAATCATTGAGGGTTAAAGTCAGAAAATAATGACAGACATTTGAGTTTCAGACTTAATATCATTCAGAAAACTCATTCTAATGCAAAACCTGTTATTCTATCAATTTTTTAAGTTTGTAACACAATATTTAAAAAGTGTTCCTATTTTTGGGCCTTTGTCCCCCCATTTCTTGATCTAAGCGATTGAGAGGTATGCACACTGTCAAAAGTTAGGGAGGCAAAGCTGCAGCCAAGAAGTAAAGAAATACAGGGGCACTTAACATTAATTGTATTATATTTTATCCTACATTTAAAAAAAAATAAATTTGAACAGAAAAAATGTGACCAATGGTACTGCACACTTATCTATTAAACAAATTACTCTACAGTACTTTATTTAAAAATTTACTTAAAGTTATCACACCATGTATACTGAAAACTTAGATTTGATATTATGAAATATTTTTTTTCTTTTGCTATGAAATCCAAAGGGTTTTTTCTGCTATGGTGGTTTGAGCTTGCAAATGGAATGTTAAGCGCATCTTACCTATAAGTGGGTTTGTCTGTGCGCATCATGTCAGGGTGGGATGGGTTGATCAAGGTCATTATTTACAGGCTGGCACCGAGTTTAGCCTTCCAGTGAATGGCTTGTTGAAAGTAATATCTGAATCCTGCTGTTCCATAGTGGTTATGTTATAGTTTCCTATTGATCTTTCCCCCAACAATCAGGCTGGTGAGGTCTTAAATATACAAAACAAAATGTCAAAAGTGAAAATATTTTTAGGATGTGTGTTTCATTGACTTGTTGGTTGAAAGAGTAGAGTGAGATATGTAGCTGAAGAAGTACAGTATGGTACAGAGTTATTATGTTTGGCATTCAATCTCTAACTAGTTCTTTTTTTTTTTTTTTTTTGCTTAAATATTTTTCTTGAGATTAGACAAACAAGTGTATAAACACAAGAGAATCTTAATGCAATATAAATTCAGAATAATAAACTATATACAATATGTACAAAGCGTGTTTGAAGAATTCAGAATATCATTTTAGAAAATTAGATAATTATCTTTTAAATTATAAATAATCCTGCATTATTAATGAAATAAGTACAAGATTATGAAAGCTCTTCAAAAAAAGAAAAAAAAATGTCATGTTATTGTACAACGGTATTAATCTTGTGAAATAAATAGTCCTTCAACTTTTTGTGAGCCTGATGTGCCTTGATTACGACCATCTCTGTCCCAAACTGCAGGGCTTAACTGAGAATGAATTTGCTTCATGGTTTGCCTGCTCTCACTTATTTGTGATTGTCTCTGTGCCCTTAGGAGCTGGATTTGTAGGAATCACGGGTATAACATAATTTTGTTGGAATGTATTATTCAGTGTTAGTTAATACAAAATTTGCAGTTGAATAAGTTTGGGTAATAGTTGAGTTGTTGTGATGCTTTGCCTGGATATGGCAGGATTCTTCAAACAATGGCATTCACATGAGGCATTGCTGCTTGTTCTTGGGTCATGTTTGGGTGAACTGCTCTTTGACTGTATTGCCTCCAGTGTTGGGCATCTAAAATCAGTGGCAGTCCTTGTGGGGCAGGTAAACTATCGCTAGTTATTTGCAAGTGCACACAACTCCATAGTGGACATTGCTGGTTAGGGTCTGTGTGAGTCACATCAATTCATTTAGCTGCAGCCTTTGTTGCTAAGGTTAGCTATGTCATAACTCGTGAACTGGCTGTTTGGCAACACGATTGCTGTTGGTGGGAAACAGGTTTGGAAGTGTTTTTTTCTGTCAGGCACTTCTCTGGAGTAACCCCCACCCTTGGTATTATTTGAGCTTGCCTCAGGCACTGCTGAAGTGTAAATTGGGCACTCTGGAATGCCTACAATATCACTGTACACAATAAGTGCTTCTCAGAACTCAATGAAGAGAGGCTGCATTGCAGAAATACAAGGGTAACAATTTCCTGGTCATGCCCCCCCTGTAATCAGGAGTCCTAATACTGATTTAGCTTCTATAACTAATATATGAAAGAGAGAGTGCTCAGTGAACTCCACTTATTTTGCCAGACATAAAAAAGGGGAAAATCATAAAGTACAGTAGGATCTAATCAATTTGCAGTACTTAAGGGTTTATAGGATACATTTAAGGGACAGAACAGGCAAACATACATTTAATTTAGTCTGGAATTCCATTCTTGCCAGCTTTAGGATTTCATCCAAATCCTCATGTTAATCTATCTTATAGGTGCCCCTCTCGCTCTCGCTCTCTCTCTCTATATATATATATATATATATATATATATATATATATATTGTTGTGTCTTTTGGCTTTTCCCGGTTAGGGGTCACCACAGCAAAACTCCGGTCCGCTAATGATTGGCACTAGATTTTTTACGTGTCGAGTTGCCAGCCCTGATGCACAACCTTCAACGAAAGAATGCCCATTCACGCATGTCTCCACACAGAAGATGCTCTAGCTGATATATATATTATATCACTGTGAATAGGTGAACCCCCTTTTTTTCTTACTCTCACTCTCTCTAGACATTGTAAGAATCATGTGCACTGTCCCTGCCTTTGGTTTTACCATAAGGGTATACTTTGTTAATTTAGTTAACATGCATTCTGTTTCTTTTTTAATTTAGGAATTTCTTCCCTGCAAGTGTTCAAGGACAGGTGGCAATGCCTAACCACAGAAGCCCAAGGCCTATTATCTGACCTGTTGAGACAGTAAAGTTGGTAACAACAGGAGACTACAGCTTGCCCCAGATGAAGAAATTTCAGCCAATCCAACCACAGCAAAAAAGTTGAAGTATAGGACTAGAAAGGGGGGGGGGGCAATGATCAAATGATGTTCCTTTTGCAGTGGCAGAGGTCATTCCAGAATCTGAAGGTAATATTGAATTTCAGGGGTCAGGAGCAGGACCCGAGGGATACCTATCTAAATTTTTAGACTCGTTGAATGAAAAGGGTAGGGCTAGGATGTTTGACTTTGTTTTAGAGAAGGACTTTAGAGTCATGTTAGCCACCTCACACATCAACCTCTGGGATCCCAGCTGCCCAGCATGAATCAAAACCCCTCAAAAGAGCTGCTGCAAGGCTAGTGACTGATTCCACACCCAAGCCTCCTGACCTCAGTATAGCTCTGTTTTTAGCCCCATGGGCAATGGGCTACCCCTCCGAATCCATTTTGCCAACATCTCACATTACAACTCACATTCTCGCTAATATTAAGGAGAAATCTTGGTGGGGGGGAGTTATCAATCTCTTTGACTTCATCAACATGGATGGCATTCAGAAGATCATCAAGCTCTTGCTGTTTTCAGTAAGAAAGCCTCAGCCAAATCAGTAATCAGGAGCTGGAACAACTAGGTTTTGAGGTTCATAGTTTTCATGGGCATCTTAATACAGAAGGAGTCAAACCAGGCCCTGTCATTGCTGACTTATTCTTTATCCATTAAGGAGGCTCACCACATCTAAGGAGGTGGGGCTTAGTCATGGCATGACCAGAGATTCAGGACATTGAGGGTCACAGACAAATCCCTTAGATGGGATCAGAGACATGCAAACATATGGCTCAGTGTCATGCTGGGCAAACCTCACTCCAGTAAAATGGCCCTTCTTCAGACAACTTACTAAAAGTGAAGTTTTGTTTGGCCTTCAATAATGGAAAATGTTCAAGACTTATGTGCTGGTTTTCTCACCTTTGCTTATCTTGTAGGAAAGGGCATCTTGTGTCTAGATGTTGGCCCAAATCAGGGTTTACCCTTCTGAACCTTTCCTCATCCATTAGTGATAACGTAGCCATCCAAAGACAAGAAGGCCTTCACAATGGGAAGCATATTTTTCATGGCCAAAGAGGTAACCCTTCATGGAGTGAGCTGTGACTGCAAACCAATGCATTCTCTGAGTAGGGTAGATAGACTTATGAGTTTACTTTCTGAATATCGCAATAGGGAAGCAGGGTCTTTCTTAATTAAGGGTTTTTAATCAGGTTTTTCTATAGGGTCCTCAGTTTCATTGGACTTCAAGGTAGCCAAGAACCTCTGCTCCATTAAAGACAATGAAATTGAAGCTTTGAAGTTAATTGGGAAAGAAGTTTTAGTTGTGAGGGTCATTGACATATTCGTGGTCTGATTTTAAAATTTCCCCCATAGGTCTAGTCGAGAAGTAAAAAACGGGGAAGTACCATGTGTTCCACCATCTGTCACACTCAGCTGGCCTATAAGTGAATGGTTTTCATGATAAGCAGCAAACCTGAGTTCATCATGCTTCTTTAGATCAGGCTACACAGGCAATTAAAGGGTTCTTGGACCCCTGGTTGTATAAATTAGACATCCAATCTGCTTTTGGTCTCCTTCCCAACAGAGAGGAGAATTGGCTATTCCTAAATTCCTTTTTGGTGACCACTTCTTTTTTGATACAGCCATGCCTATGCTCTGTCTGCAGTGTGTGCAGTATTTGAAACCTTCAGCTCAAACCTGCACGGGTGCTAGCAGTGGAAGACCAGCAGTCAAGCGACTGTCCATTATTTAGACAATTTTTTGATAATAGGCAAAGGGAGTGCAGGTGCTTTGGAGGGCATAAATATCTTTATTGTTCTCTGTAAACAATTTTGTGTTACATTGGCCAGAGAGAAGGACGAGGGCCCACCTCAGGCCATCATGTTCCTAGGTTTACTTTTCAATGTCCCAGGTACTTCCTTCAGGCTAAGAAGATTCTTCAACTCAAAGTCTTTTCTGAAGCTATTGGGAGCCCAGAAATGTTGCATCTGAGACATCATGCAACTTCATGCACTATTTAATTTTGAACTGACAAGCTGTTGTCCCAGGCAGAACCTTTCCTCAGACCACTATCTAACCTACTGAAGTGGAAAAAGGAAACACCGTTGGGTTAGAATACTTGGCAGAATCAAAGAAGACCTCCAAATACGGAACACCTTTCTGGTTAGATTTAATGGGATAATTTTGGCAAGCTCCATGGGGTCAGTCTGTTGAACTGCAGCTTTTCACTGATGCAACCATGAGCATTGGCATGAGCAGGTAATTCCAGGGGAGATGGTTTGTGGCTAAATGCCCTGCGTCCAGGTCTGATGATAGGAAATCAGATATCACCTTCTTAGTTTGGAAAGAACATTTAACTAACAGAAGCATTTCAGATAACCTTGCAGTAGTGCAGTATATTAAGAGGTCTTCTAAATCCAAATGGGTGCACTCTGAGATCATGCTGCTAGTGCTAAGTCTACAAATTAATTTGTGCTTTTCTAGTCATCATGTCCCATGAAAAGACAACAGCATAGCTGACAACCTTTTCTATTTCCAGGTATTAGGATTCAAACAGCTAGCCTCAGATGTGGCTCCCTTTGGGAGATCCGTCCCTCAAGAAGTTTGGCTCATTGGAGAAGATTAATCCTGTCTCTGCTATCCAGGTCTTGGTCACCAAATATGAAGACAGTTTATTCCTCCTCTTTGCATGTTTTATCCATTTTATAGTAATTTACCACATTCCTTTAAATACTGGTATCCCCCTTTATTGCTGCAGTTCATAGCTCATAGATGCTCATTAAATGATGTCCAAAGTGCAATTTGGATCCACTTAGCTGCTCTGGGGTGGTTCACCTGGTTCTTGGGGCTCTATTTGGGCACTGGATAATCAGTAGGGTTTTGAAGGATTGGGAAGGCATCAGAGGATCAGTCCAGGATTCCAGGAAACCCATTGGTTGCCACCTCCTTGTGTCATTTTAAAAGGTCTGCACATTTTGGCTGAACATTTTTACTCATTTGGCCTCTGAGCCATCTTGTTTAGCTGGATGGATGCGTGATTAGTGTTTGAGCATTGTTAACTTGTCCAAGTTGTTACAGTAAATTGGTCACAGAGTTGTTGGTGTCTTCACTGACTCTACTCTAGAGAACATGGAAGTTTTGGACTGGAAGAAAATTGTATCTGGAATTTGTATAGTTTTCGGCAATATCAGAGTTCAATCCACCATTTTCAATATGTTATGCATCACTCTGTCCCACACCCACCAGTGTCCTGGTTTTGTTGTTAAAAAGGAATGAATGCTGCTAAAAATGTAAAGAAATAATCCCACTACTTTTTTTTCTTACTGCAGCAAAGAAATGAGTATTTAAAAAAATATAAAACCAAACCATAAATCATTAACTATGGACATGGGTTTCAGAATTAGGTGTTTACAACAATTCAAAACTATTACCATTTGATCTTTAAAAAATATCTGAAATTCTCAGTATTTTAAAGCAACAGTTATATTTATTTTTTTCTTTTAATGAAACATTTTATTATATGCTGCATAAGCAAACAACACTTGAATAGTAAAAAATATCAAGCCACAGGAAGAATTCTGATGACAATGGAGGACTGGGAAATAAAGTATTCAGCATTTAGCATTACTTTTGCTAATTGTTGCTGATGCTGTTTGATAAATGTCTCAGTCATCTGAAATGAAGAAAAGAACACAGACATAAAGAGCTTTTAAGAAATTATTAAAGAACGATATAACGCAAACTAAACTGCTGCAAGTATTAAAGAAGATGGCCTTGGTTAAAACTGCTTCCTCACTAAGTATATTTTAATGCAAGCAGATAACGAAAAAAACTCCTGAAGGCAATACTGGATTTCAAAGCTCTTACCTTATATCAGCACAGGGAAATAAAATAGCTGCAAGGTAATGGCAGACTATGAGCTTGAGTAAAGGAACACACACTGATAGATAACTCTTTGATAAGTTCATAAGTAGATGAAGTGCAATCCCTCTAGGTAATCCAGTCTATGAACATATGAACATTTAAGGCACCAGAAGACAACACAGGAAAGGCCATAGTGCAATGTTTGCATGGCTGGTTTCCTAAGTTGGTACAGATGTATCTGGGTAAAATTCAGACAGAGTACAAGAGATCTGACTTCCTGACCAAACATTGCTGAACAACTGTTTGGGACTCAAAAGCATGAACTATGATTTGTAACTTCACAAGAAAAGAAAAAATACTGAAACTCACTGCATCACTACAAAGGTCCATTTCCACCCCCAAAATGGGGCTGCACTCCACCACACCCCCAGTATATATATATATATATATATATATATATATAAAACTTCAGGGCTTCGGGGTATAGTTAATTCTGTCAGAAAGTGAAGTATTTGGAATTAGTATATAATTGGAAAGAACAACAGTTAGGATTTTAGGTTCATAGGTAAGTACTAGGCAATCAGTCTGCAGACCATTCAAGTTCATCCTAATAAATATTCAAAGTTTCCCTCTAGCCTCAAGGAGGGTAAGACAAGATAGAGAGGGAGAGAATTATAGGCTGCCCATCAAGCTATATAGATTTACCATGAAGGTTGTGAGGCAGGTGCTACCCTGCTACACATGTAGTGGAAGCCTGTTCCAGAGGTTAAGGATACATTGGGATATGAATCTATCACACCACATTGTTTTATTTATGTGCTGATGAATGTTTAGTTCCTTTAACCAAGTATTTGATGTGCCATTAGTTGGAAAAAGGAATAGAATATAAAATAGGGTTGGATCTTTCATGGCATGAAAGGCTAGACTTAGAGATTCATGGCTGAGTCTGTAAGAGACTGAGTACAGAGAAAGGGCTGCTAGTCTCTCCTGACAACTAATATATTTGAGGCCACTGATCGTTTTAGTTATGAATCTCTGAGGTCTCTCAAGTTGTGTGTTATATTTAGATAAATACATGCCAAAAGGTAAATTATATCCATTAATGGGTCTGATAAGACATACGTAAAGGGGCATTAAGGCTTCTTTGGATCTAGTGGAGATGCCTTTGAAAATTAGATAGACCAGATAAAAGGCTTTCCAAACTTCTGTGGAGACATGATTGTCAAATGGTAAGGTGTTATTGAGTATCCATATCCCTTACTACAGTGTCTGATTGGAGGGGTGCATCTCCAATACACTAAGTGAAAATGTTATGTTTACCAAAATGAACTATGCTACATTTTTTTACATTTAATTTAAGATCATTATCCTTGCAGCAATTAACATGGTCCAAGCCATGTTGGAGCAATTGTGAATTTGTGGAAATGTGAATAACAGCAGCCAATTTACAGTTACCTGCAAACTTAGTTAACCAAAGGCCAGAAATGCTGGCCTGAAGATCTGAGAAATATATGCCAGATAGGAGAGGGCCTAAAACTGAGCCCTGTGGTACACCACTGGTAACTGTTTTGCTTACAGAAGTGGCACCTGCTACTCTAACCATGTGGATTTACACTTTGTTAGTGTCAAACAGTTCTGTCTTGAGGTTCTGCTTTGTGCTCTGTATATCCCTGTACCAGAGTTGGTGACCTCATGGCAACTATGCCCTTTAATACTCAGATGTCTCCCCTTCAGATAAAAGGAAGAGAACCTGTAGCTGAAAGTGTAAAGCATGCTTTTCAAGAGTCAATTTTCCTTGCACTCTCCCCAACTTAAATATAATAACTCCATGTTCATACAACCATGAGGAAAAGAGAAACACCCCACAGGGATTGAACTAGCACTTGTACATATTGTAGTTTTGCAATACAGGATAAAATGCAAACTCCATTCTGAGACTAGCCAATTTGGGGAATTGAGGCCAGGGAGATCCTTGCTTTATCATATATGAGTATGTTTATTTGAATAAAATATCATTGAGCATAGTCAGATTGCTCTTGGTTTATTGTTTGCAATTAGGACTCCAGTGCAACAGTTAGTTTAGATTTCTGCCCCACAATACAGCTTCAGGCATCTGAAAAAATGAATATCAATGGTGATCTGGAATTTAATTTAAAAATATCTGCATGATAGTAAGATTGCTTTGGATTCAAGTTTTGTACTAAGGAGTCTAATACATAACATCATACAGGATAGGAGGCCATCTTGAATCTCTTATAAGCTTACCATTCATCATCACAAATACAAGTGTTTATGTGTACAAAGATTGTCTTACCCTCCATGTGAAAACATGTAAGTCTTCTTCTTACCTTTATACCTATATGCAACCATTTAACTGTGTTTCTAGGATTCTTACAACAACCAGCACCATTTATGCTACTTGTGCTTGTTGAAACAAGCATTATTTTGAATATGATTTTACTGTGCTTTTTGCTCATTATTCTGCCTTGTCTATCCCCTGCAAAACAATTGCTACTTATACAGATTCCACTGTTTCTTCAGCCATTACACATGTTAATAATGGCAGGTTTGTAAATGAGTTATGACCAAATGTTGCATCAGAAGTAGCAATAAATCAGTCCAGGTTCCATTTGCTATAACTTGTAGTTTAAAATACCTCATATATTTTCTGTTTATCGAACTATGGCTATAGCTATATGCACATTTTTCAGACACATTTTTTTAACACATCTGCTTTATTTCATCACCAACATTCTCAGTTTACAATAAAGGCAGTTTTCATGCATGATGCTCACATTATACAATGGTGGATGAACCTCATTAATGCAAAAAACATAAAAGATGCTTACTCATGTGTGTCCACTCATACATCTGTCAATATCGTGTCTGCCTTGTCATAGCAGAGTGATATATGGTAGGTAATACATTTTGTAGTCAAACTCACAACATAGTCCAGCACCAAGAAGATGTGTAGAATATGAAATTCTTTAATTCTTTAATGTGGCAAAACGAACAGCAAACTGGTTTCAGCCAAAAGTATAGCCTTCTTCTACCCCACATATTTTTCAAATCAGATGCTTCAGCAACTGCAGCAGTGACTGGGTCATCTATTTGGCCACCTGTTTTTGCTCTGTCTTTTATGTAGGTCAAATATCTCGGCCACTAAAACATAGGATTAATGAACATCTTAGTCTTTCTTTTGGCTTTTCCCGGTTAGGGGTCGCCACAGTGGAACTCCGGTCCGCTAATGATTGGCAGCAGAGTTTTACATGCTGGCTTGTCGAGCCTAACGCACAACCTTCAACGAAGGAACGCCCATTCACGCATGTCGACACACAGAAGACGCTCTAACTGAGAATCGAACGGGCAACATCTAACTGTGAGGTGACAATGCTACCGCAGCACCACCACCGCAGTACTAGTGAACATCTTAGTGATATAAGAAATAAAAGAATATCCAATGCCCTTTACAAACATACAATGACCCATGCTACTGCTAAATTTCGATTTATAATTATTGATAAAATTCAGGGAAAGAAATCTAACAAAACAGGTTGGCATTCTATACTAAATAATAAGGAATCTGGCTGGATTGTCAAGCTGGGGGCTCTGTTTAAGCCCGGCCTCAATGAATTAAGCTAATTTAGGCATGTACTAAGCAGCTTTGACTCTGGTCTAATATTTAAATGTGAAGTGAATGAATGTTAGCTAAAGCACTGAAGAAAGCTATACTTTTGGCCGAAACCGGTTTGCTGTTCGTTTTGCCACATTAAAGAATTAAAAAATGTCATATTCTACACATCTCCTTGGTGCTGGACTATTTTGTGTTTGACTACATTTTGGTTTGGTCCGTGCACCCTGTCTCACTTGCGTGGGGTTGAATTAGGTTGCAGTAATACATTTTGCCAGAGTAATCCTGGAAATCCTGTCACCCAGTTTAACTGGTGGAAAATTAACAAAAAGCTGCTCAACTTTTCTAAATGCCCTAGTACATGCCAAATATCAGAACTGTGTGTGAGTGTCCACACAATGTAACAGGTACTCCCCTTTATTAGAGTACTTCAGGAAAAAAAGCAAGAAAATTAAAATGCTGGTTCAACTTGGTCTCCAATGACACCTTTGGTAGAAAAGATGGTTTGGTTCTAAGAAAGCCTCAGTCTTGATGAAAAACAATATATGGAAATTGCAAAGACAAGGCATGAAATTCAGAAACCTGTCTTGACGAAGTAATTTCCACCAAAAATCCTTCCTGCAAGAATTTTATATCTGCATTGCTGGCTGGCTCAAAGGTAGGTCTCTTCAAGGATTCTGATGAAATTTAGATCCCAATCCAGTGCTGGTCTAGTTAAGGGGGTTCTCAAATGAAAAATACATTTAAGAAAGGTTTTACATGATATATATGCAGCAAATGATTTGAGAAGCCTTCATGAAAGGATGAGATGGCTAAAAAATGAACTTTGATTGCTGAAAAGCTAAACGCTTTTCATACAATTCAGTCAGGAAGGTTAAAACCTCCTTTACTGTAGCAGATGCAATGGATGTGTCTCTAATCTGGGCCCACAAAGAAAAGTTCCTCAATTTACCCTTATAATTTTTTTTTTTGGTCGAAAGCTTCTGAGAAGCCTTAATGAAGTCCACCACCAGGGGTGGGGGGGACTGAGAGTTACTGGCCATCATGGGAACTAGCAAAACCAAAAGGTTAGATTTAGGGATTAAATGTCTGGGTGAGGCATCCCAGATGAATGAGCCAGAGAGAAGTCTTTCTTTAGTTGAAGCCACAGCAAGGGAAACCAAGTCTGATGAGGCCAGAATGGTGCTGTGAAAATGAGCTTTACCTTGCACACTTTGGCTTTCTGCAAGAATCTCAGAATCAGTGGAAGAGGAGGGAAGTCATAAAGGAGACTGGGGGTGCAACTGTGGGTGAATTTGTCCCTTGGTGAATATCATTCAGGAGGAACTATGCTGAAAAAAAGGGTGCTTGGTGTTGAATGGCAAAGCAAAACATTTACACCAATGTTGCCCCATTTCTTGAATATACTGTTCACTACTCTGGCATTGAGGCCACTCATGGGGAAGCAGAATCTGTCTGCCCAGTTTATCTACAATCACATTGGCTGTCCCTACTATGTGGGTTGTTACTAGAAAGTGGTGTGAAGCTAATGTCCATTCCCACACTCTCCTGGCTTCTTTACACAGAATAGGATCAGGTTTTTCACTTACTTGTTGAGGTATAATGTAACCGTCATGTTGTCTGAATGTATGGAAATTACACCTTTAGGGAATGGGTCCTAAAATGCTTGCAATGCTAGAATGACTTCCTGCACCTCAAGAATAATGATGCGCAAGGAAGCCTCTTCTGTAGCCCATGAATCTTGCACTATATTTTGTATCTGGCATGGGGGACTATTTGCATGGAATCAGCCATTAGACATAACACCTTTAGAATATTAGCTGCTGATGGCTTCTCCTACAACTTTGTCTGCTATGGCTGAAACTCTCACTTGAGGTAAACTTGGCAGCTGACTATGTGTGTTGATTTGGCAGTCTATGAACACCAGATATTGAGATGGCTGCATATTGGATAAAATCTTGACTAAGAATGTAGTTCTACAACTAGTTTTGTCTTATATACATAAACCTAATACCCAAAGATGTCTGCAAAGTGTTACTTCTCTTGATTAGTCAAATAAGCAATCACATCATCCACAAACATTACTAATGTCTTCTGTCTCCCATACCAGTTCCATTCCCTTATGTTCTCTTGTCATTTCTTTTGGTCCAACAGCAATTATAGTGCAAACAGTAACAGGAGCAGTAGACAACCCTGGTTAGTACCCCTCTCTATCCTAAATTCAGATGCAACCTTTCCATTCACTTTAACCACTGCTGTTGAGCCTAGGCAAATATCTTGGAGTAACGATATTAGCTCACCGAGGAATTCAACATTACTTTTTGACCAGTTTAAAAGCCTTGCATATAAATGCACATATATATTTTTTTCTAGATTGAATTCACATTCTCTGACAATTTATTGTTGCACCTGATACATTCATATAAAAGAAGGTTAAATCATTCATGCAATAAAACATCCTGAAATGTCTGCTGAACTGCATAGAGGAGACTGATTGCTGTGAAATTAAAACTTAATTATTACTTTGCAAAAAAAAAATGGGGAAAAAAGAAAGTCTAGAATGAATCTGAGTTAGAAGAAGCTCTAAAGTTGTAATATCCTGCTGGGCACACATAATAGAATTATTTATTAATAATTTACTTTAGTTGTCCTGATTAGTCCAAGTAGGCATGGACTATTTTTAAGAGAGTCCAAAGGTGATATTCATATGGACTAGGGGTAATTTGGCCAAGACACAGCAGAATTTCTCCTCCTACTTTATTGTTACATTCCATGGGAAATTTTATATCCACTTGAGCTACAATCAGCTCAGACCTCATCTTAATTCTTCATTCAAGGGATAACACCTCAGGAGTGCAGCACTTCAGTGTCAGTACTAGAGTGCAGGTTTCTGATAAGCTGACAAAAACATGTAAAAAAGCTTTTCTTGACCTTATTCTGTTACAAGCAGTTGCTACACTTTTTCTGTGCTCATTCATTGTCTTCACATTAGATGAAGATGAAGGAGGTGGAATGGGTTTGGCTTTATCTGTATCATAATTACTAATGACTTCTTTTTAGAACCTAGTACATTATATGTCATCAATATTATCATCCATGCACAGTGCATTATATGTTACCAATATCATCATCCATGTGCGCATACAGTCTCTTGTATTTCACCAGTATCATTGTCCATGTGCACATATGGTAGTACATTGTGTGTCATCGGTATCATTCTTCATGTGCACATACAGTACATTTTATGTCACAAATATCATCATGTCACGAATATCATCATCCATGTGCGCATATAGTACATTGTATGTCACCAGTATCATCTTCCATGTGTACATACAGTGCATTATGCGTCAACAGTATCATTGTCCATGTGCATATAGAGTACATTTTATGCTACCAATATCATCAGTTAGATGCACATACAGTACATTGTATGCCACTAACGTCATCATCCATGTGCAAACACAGTACATTGTGTGCTACCAGTATCATCAATCATATCCACATACAGTACATTGTATGTTACCAGTACTGTTGTCTGTGTGCACATACAGTACATTGTAGGTCACTAGTATCATGTTCCATGTGCACATACAGTAAATTGTGTGCCACCAGTATAATTGTTCATGTGCATATACAATGTATGTCACCAGTATCAACATCCATATGTGCATACAGTACATTGCATGTCACCATTATCATCAGTCATCATCATCATCAACCCTTTTTTCCCATTTCCACATGAGGTTGGGGTATTGTGTTAACTGTTGCCATCTCTCTGGATTCAATGCCACATTCCTGCCTTCTTCGATACTCATACCTGACTGTCACAGATCTTGTTTCACACAATCCATCTACCACTTTGATAGATGCCCTCATTTCCTCTTACCTTCTTCCCATCTACCCCAAATCTTCTTCACCAGATTGCCTTCTGCTTTTCTGTACATATGCCCAAACCACCATGTTTTCTTTGATCTTTTCTGCAATTAGAGCTACTTTGGCTTCTGCTCTTATGTCCTTATTTCTTCATCTGTCCCACAGTGTGGATCCTACCACCCTTCTCAGGCACTTCATTTCCAATACTTCTAGATTTCTTATCTGCTCTGCCTTTACTGTCTATGTTTTTGCACCATGCAGTAGTACTGGTCACACAACTGTTTTGTACACCTTACCTTTCAGCTTCTTAAGCATTCTTCTGTCACACACTACATCTTTCACTCTATGCCATTTGGCTGCAGCCCCTTTGATTCTAGCTTTGACATCTTCATTCAGACATCCCTTCTCCTATACCACCTCTTATAGATACTTTAAGCAATTAACATGTTCCACTACCTTCACTTATATCTCAGTTCTCAGCTTCTTCTAATTTTCCCAATTTGCTGCCATTACCAGTGTCTTATCTGTATTTCATTCCATGTGCCTTCAGTTTTATGTTCCATTACCTATCCTTTGGTGAAGTTCTTGCTCACAGGCTGCTTGTAATGCCACATTATCTGCATACAGCAACTTTGTTGATCTGTTCCCTCTGACCTGTTTGTTAATGTAGTTCATCAACAGTATGAACAGCAGTAGGCTCAGAGCTGAATCTTGCTGCACCCCTACCCCCAATGAAAACCCATCTGGGAGAACAATCATGGTTCATACTTGAGTCATTGGGTCATTGTACATAGTCTGCACTAAGTCTACCAATGTTTTTTGGACTTTGAACCACTGCAGCACTGCTCAAATCAGTTTTTTTGGGACCTTGTCATATGCTCTCTCCAAGTCTAGGAATGCTCAGTTGGACTGCTTCCTAATTTCTAGCTTCTTCTCAACTATCAGTCTCACTGCAAACATTGGGTTGATTGTGCTTAATCCTGATCTGAGTCCAAACTGTTCATCTCAAATCTTACATTCTACTACTCTGCGTATCTGTTTATCAATCACCCTGTCTAGCACTTTCAGGCAATGTGATAGGACTAGAAAATCTGGAAACATTAAAAAAACATCTCAAACAACACTTGCAGAAAGAATCGAACCACATCTGCTTTAGAGACAACAGCTACATGTTTTTGAAGCTGGCAACAACAGGTTTTCACTCTTACTGCAAGCATTACGTATATGTATATTTTGTAAATACAAGTTCCAAAAATAAATTAAATTCATCTCAGTCTCAAATGTTATTGCAGTCTTAGTTTACATTCTTTGTTCTACAAGATTGTTGCACTTACTCCATGTATGCCATCTGCTATATATTGCTTACTAGCTTCAAATTATCATCATTCTCATTGCTTTCAGTTATTGACATTGCACTAAAGTACTCAGGTCATGACTGAATAGGATCAATTGAGAAGCTTACCTATCCAGTTATCAAATTGCAAATAAATTTCAAAATAACCAAAAAAATTCCACCTTCCTCAGTCCTGGCACAATAATAGTCACATTTTGTTAAGGTGAGGTAGACATAGGTATACATTTCTCTCCTGCATCCGATAGTGTGGAATTTGTGCAATGAAAGTCATGTGTTAGTGTGACTTTAATAAGTCATTGGGCACAATCAAATACTTCAATATTGTCAAGGTAATTCATTTCTTTAGCAAATCGATAATTATGATTAACAGCTTTCCACAGTTTTCTACTCTAAAGAATTTTAAGGTTTCTGATTATCCCTGATCCATGGTCTGTGTAAGAATAGTACACTATGGAGGCAGAAACTAAAGTTCTGCAAGAATGTACAGATGGAGTTTGCTGTCAAAATACTGATGCTCCAAAGGGTAGAAGATGCAGCAACTAGCTGAATGTGAGATGGGTTGGTAGAACTCTCTTAATTACTTTTATCTTCTTCAGCAAAACTATATTTATTTTCCTTAGGTGTAGTGTTGGACTTCATTATATAATATATCTCTTTAATAAACACTGTACTTTTAAACATGAGCAATACCTTGCCACATGTGTAGCCTCCCCTGCCCCTTGTCCGGCTCAGAGTTTTAGGATTATGGATGACATGTCAAATATCTTAAAATGTTTAGGTGTAATTTTAGATATAATAAAGTATTTGCATTAAGCATTTTATTTTTCCCATATCTTGCTAATGGTATGAACAAGGAGTGCATTCTGTGACTTCTGGCTATATCCCACCAGACTGCTAACAATTAAATGACATCCCTTACTATCCAGGGTCAGTAACTAAGGAGCTTGAGTCCTAACTACTGACTCCAATATGAGACTGTCTCTTAGAAGTAATATTTCACAATTTTCCCCTAAGAGCACAAAAGTGACACACTCTATTTTCCTGGGACTGGACTATATACCCCTGTCCACCGAAATGTATTTTCTTATTATACACTTCAGAGCAAAGTATCCCAGTTTAAGACAGAGTACATTTAATTCTCATACATCCAAAGACTTTTGGAAAAGACTGACACAGATTTCCAACTGTGTCTCTTTCCCAAAAGTAATACATAAACATTGCCACCAGTCAGAGGGTCTGCATGCCCTTTTAAAGGGGTATCCAATTATGAAACTTAATTATCAAAATAAATGATACCTATGATCAGAACAGCCAGACCTTTGTGGTGACCTGGGAGTATCAAACAAGTAGAAGCACTCTCTAATCTCTAAAGAGAATCACTGGTTTCCAGCCATAATGTAAAGTAATGAAAACATTTAATAATAAGTAAAAATTATTACAAAATTGAAAATCAATAACTCTCAATAAACATTAGGATTCAGTCACCAGAATGGTAAATCAAACTGCAGGATAGGAGTCCATTATTCAAGAAAAAACTCTATCTTAATAGCTAAGCTTTCCTGATCTAACTAAAGAAATATTGTCCCTGATCTACTCTAAGATATAACAGTAAGGCCAAGGCAATCTTACAGTTTTCTTGGTGAGTTGTCTTTTCTTGGTGTTCACTAACTGCTCAGTACTTGACAAACTGCTATGTACTTTACAAACTAATGTCTCAACTGTCTAGTTTCAAAATTATAACAGTCAGCTGTTTAAATAATCTCTTAGCAACTAGGAACATTCCAATGACATCACTCACTGCTCAACTGATTCTCCACAGTTTGAAAGTCTCCACACTTTAGAACGTCCCTCTCAAACATGTACAGTTAGAACTGTATCAAAGCAGTGACAGATTCTATAAATATTCTGTTTAAACAAGAAAATACTCAACATTTTAAAACTTATTTACATTTTCACAATTAATCATGCTGGCAAACAATACAAGTTAATCTGAGGACATGCACACATCTCCTGCCAGACATGCTAACACAGTTGACAATGTTTTCAGCTATGTCAAATCCCCCGTTATGACTCAAGCACAGCTTTCAAGTGACCCTTGAAGACTGACACTTGAAAAAAAATGGGTCTACATGTGAATATTAACCCATTCCTCTCCTGATCAGTCCATCCACATTGGCATTATTCATCCACTGCGATAATGTATGGTCTTATCATATGCTTGCAATCCTAGACTCCACCTCATTAACTTGGCATTCTGCTTACTGACCCATATTAGCCAGATTAGAGGATTATGATCTGTGAGTACAGTGAATTTTCTTCCATAAAGACAGGGTTGCAGCTTTTGCAATGTTCACACTATGCCCAAACACTCTTTCTCTACAGCTGCATAACACTCTTCTCTAGGTTGGAGTCTACATCTCAGATAAACCACTAAGTGCTGTTCTCCCTTTTCATAAAGTTGGTTGAGCACCCACCCCATAATTTGAAGCATCTACCTGCACAATAAATTCTTTATTGTAATCTGAGCTGGCTAACACAGATGGCCCCCCAAAATCTCTTTTAGTTTTTGGAATGCCTGTTCACAATCTATTGTCCACACTACCTTGTCCAGTTTATTCATCCTAGTTAGGTCAGTAAGGGGTGCAGCTATGGTACTGTAATTGGGCACAAATTTCCTATAGTACCCCACTGTCCCTAGAAATGCTCTAACTTGTTGCTTAGTGACTGGAACTGGCCATACTTGGATAGCTTCCACCTTGACAGGTTCTGGCCTAATTTTGCCACTTTCCACTTTGTGTCCTAAGTAAGTGACCTCTGCCATACCCATTTGATACTTACTGGGTTTAATGGTTACTCCTGCCCTACTTAATCTATCCAAGACCTCTCTCACATGTTGAAGATGTTCCTGCCTGAGTGGCTATAAATACTGATGTCATCCAAGTATGCTAGAGCATATTCCCCTCCTCCTACCAGGATACAGTCTAATAGCCTCTGGAAAGCTGCTGGGGTATTTTTCATTCCAAAAGGCCTCCTAATAAATCATACAATCCGTAAGGGGTTACAAAGGCTGACCTTTCTCTAGCAGCAGAAGTCAAGGATACCTGCCAGTGTCCCTTAGTCAAATCAATAATAGTCAGATACCTAGCCCCACCCAGCTGTTCTAGGGCTTTGTCTGTCCTTGACATGGGATATGCATCTGACTCTGTGCAACTATTTAGTTTCTGGTAGTCTACACAGAATTTCACACTACCATCATTTGGCGCTAGCACTACTGGGGAAGCCTAAGGACTGCTAGAATTTTGAATTACCCCCACTAGCATTTCCCTTATTTCTTCTTTCAGAGACTGCTTCACTGTCTCAGGTACTCTATAAGGAACCTGCTTAATAGGTTTTTGGAGTCCTGTGTCCACATGGTGCTGCACCAAGTCAGTACACCCAGGTTTCCCTGTGAACATATCCCCGAATTCCTACAATACTGTTTTTAACTCCCGGACTTGATTAGGAGTTAACTGCAGTTATATGGCCATCTTTTCCAGAGAGGTGTCAATTCTATCCTCATCCAAAAGATAGGTTACCGTATCCCTTTCAGACTCTTCCTGCCATCCACTACGAATGCTCGATACTAGGGCCTCCCTGTCATGATAAGGTTTCATCATATTCACATGGTGCATTTTGTGCCCTTGTCTCCCACCTACCAAATTTACCGTGTAGTTCACATCATTGATTTTCCTCATCACCTCAAAGGGTCCCTCCCAAGCTGCTTGTAAGTTATGTCTAACAGGAACAAGTACCATCACCTTCTGTCCCTCAGCATACTCTCAGATCCGAGCATTCCTTTCATAACACACCTTCTTTTGTTGTTGAGTCACTGCTAGGTTCTCTTGAGCTAAACCCATGAGCTCCTTAAGTCTTGTCTGAAGTTGAGAACATAAGCCACAACAGACTCTTTGTGAGATTCACTCTCACCTTCTCACTCATCTTGAATTAAATCTAAATGCACCCTCACCTTAGACTCATATAACAACTCAAAGGGTGAAAAACCTGTAGGTTCATGTGGTGCTTCCATGTACGCAAATAACAGATGGGGCAAATACTTGTCCCACTCCTTTTGAACTGGTCTTCAAGTGCCCATAGCATAATATTCAATGTAGAGTTTAACCTCTCCACAAGATCATCAGTCTGGAGATGGTAGATGGTAGTCTTTAGCTGTTTCACCCCACAATGCTTCCACAGACAAATCAGCAGGTCTGATATAACGTTGGGACCTCAGTCAGTCAGTATTTCCCATGGAAAACCTAGTGTGCTGAAGATTTCTATCAAAGCATTTGCCACCTTCTCTGCCTCAATAGACAACAGAGCCATCACCTCATAATATCTGGTAGCATAGTCTACTACCACCAAGATGTATTTCTTTCCTGTAGAACTTGGAGTACTCAGGGGTCCCACAATATCCAAGGCCACTCTCTGAAATGGCTCTTCAATAACAGGCAAAGGCATTAACGGAGCCTTAGCCATTTGTCCCCTACTTTACCAACTTTTTGGCACTGTTCACAGTTCCTACAATATTCTACCACATCCCTCACAGTCCCTTGCCAATTGAAATTTTGCATAATACATCTCTTAGTACATCTTATGCCCATATGACCTGAGAAAGGAATATCATGTGCTATGGCTAAGAGTGGCAGATGGTAAGCTCTAAGCACTATCAAATGCCATATCACTTCACCTTCTAGCCCACCTCCAGGAGTCCATTCTCTATACAACAAAGCTTTGTTCTAGTATACAGACTCCCCTCTTCCTTGAGCCACAGCTGCCTCCTTAGCCATCTACCTCAAGCGTTGTAATGTAGGATCCGTAAGTTAAGCCCATCTCAACTCTACCTTTGTGACCTTCCTCAGCTCTCCTGCTGCAAGAAGCATAGTCACTTCCAACAGCTGTGCCTCACTGTAAATCTGGGTACCAACACTCACCTTTGTCCTCACAGTCACCATGTCCAAGGGAACATCAGTACCCACCAGCAGCTGTGGCTCACATTCAGACTTGCTGATACTAGATAGCACCTTCTCTAAAAGAGCCACCATGGCAGTGTTAGCTTCAGGTATGCAATATTTCTGGGTCTCTCCCAGACTATTGGGCCTACATGCCTTTCTCCAACCCTGACTGCTTGTCACTGCATGTACACAAGATACTGCATCATCAAAGTCATTCCCTATCAGGACATCTGCAGGAATATCCTTGAACACAACTACTTGCTTGCTTTGTCTTCCACCCTCCCAGTCAAAATGAACCCTAGCCAAATGTATTTGGAATG
Source organism: Protopterus annectens (assembly GCF_019279795.1). Classification (NCBI taxonomy): domain Eukaryota; kingdom Metazoa; phylum Chordata; order Ceratodontiformes; family Protopteridae; genus Protopterus; species Protopterus annectens. Next base: position 1,589,242,027 of record NC_056739.1, on the reverse strand, counting down.
GGGTCCCTCCCAATGCTCTAACTGGAGTGGACTGCCCAAGCAAATACTGTTCTTCTCTATCCACTGCAGGCCTCACAATGGTTAAATCAGAAGCTGTATCCCTCTTAGCAGTTACCTGTTTACCATTTACTAAAATTGGGTATAAATTCTGGTGATAATTTGGCACCCCAGTTGTTTCTAAACAACTTACCACTGACAGTTTGTCATCACTGATTGCTGGCTCCCTCACCTTCTGTTTCTCACATTGCCTCGATGGACATTTGACTGCTGTGTGTCCCCTCTGGTTACACTTGAAACATCTAATCCCTAACCATGCACATAGATTAGTAGTTTTCCCCATTACTGGTGTACTCTGTTGGGGTGGTTTAGATGGCACTCCCATGGTTTCCTTTATTTTCATGTACAGCACTGGGTATCCCTCTCCTATGCAGTGATGCTCTGCTTGCTAAGTAGAGATCCCCTTTTGTCCCTAACTCCTCTGCAGAGTTGCACTCACTGTCTGCTAACCAGACTCTCATGTCATCAGGCGAAGTATTGTGTGCTTGTTCCCTCACCAAAAGGTCTGCCATTCCCTCAAAAGTGGTGACCTGACACCCACTCACCAATCTGTGAAAGTAAGTACTTAAGTCAGCAGTGTAATCATGTACACTTTCATCTGCCTTGCATCTGTGTTCACAAAACTTTTTCCTATAAGTTTCAGGTGTACGTTTGAAACAGCCAAGCAAGCAACATTTCACTTTTTCATAATTCAAACAATCTGCATCATTTAACATTGCTACAGCCTGAACAGCTTTACCATGGCATACGGGAGCTGAACCCAGAGCTCATGGTCAACATCATATTGTCTACATAACCTCTCAAAAATATGAATAAAACTACCAAAGTCATCTCCATTCCTGTACAGATTAAAAAGTATACTGACCTTTTCAGCTTCTGAGATCCGGTTATTCCCTTCTCCATTACCTCCATGACCCTCTTGAAGGGTAAGAAGCTCCACTTCATGCTGGTGCTGTCTCTGATCTTCCTCAGCATCTAAATGTCTGATCTCCAGTTCATGGTGGTGCTGTCTCTCCTCAGCCACCAGACATTGGGCTTCCAGGTGCAGTCTCTCCTCAGTCTCCAGATGTTGGGTATCCAGACACTGTTTCACTGCAGTCCCTAAACTTTTGGCCTCCAGGCACAGTCTGTCTAACTCCAGATGGATTCTCAGGTCCTCTGATGAAAATGTGAACTGTCTTGTCTTGGCAGTCTGCACATCACCAACTCCAAACTGGATATCCTCTGAAAAACTGGTCTGAACTGTGGTCCGATTGGCATGCACCAAACCTCTGACTTCATACTCCTTAGCCAACTGGATCTTTGTTAGCTTGCTAAAATCTTTTGCTGACATCCTTGCCTGCTATCCCTGACTATCTAACTAAAAAATAAATAAAACTGTGTTGGATGGAAATTCAGAATGTTTACCTTGTGGCTGTCAAGACTGCACACCTTAATGACAACTACCCACAGGCTACTGAGGATTTATATTAAATCAGCGAACACTTAAAAAAGCGAACAGTGATTTATCGACCCCATGTAAACGAAAGCTTACAATCCCGAACACTTAAAACAGCGATTTTTTTCCCCAGGGAAAAAAAAAAAATCGCTGTTCCAAAAAAGAAAAAAAAACTTTAAAACATTACATAAAGTGGGGGGCTTTGCCCACCCCACACCAGCCCTACTTAAATATACCAACTCCAAGATCGCACTACAGTGACAAAAATGGCAAAATAATTAAGGCGGCCAAGCGATTTCTTTCCCAGGGAAAGAATTCACTGATATGCCATTTCATACTTTCAAGTTCGATCAAGACGCATTTCAAAGAATGTGTCTTCGATCATATAATAGGGAATCGCTACTGAAATCCAAATAAAAATCCCACACCGTTGCCACCAATTGATGTGACATCTGGCTATATCCCACCAGACTGCCAACAATTAAATAATGTCCCTTACTATCCTAGATCAGTAACTAAGGAGATTCAATCCTCACTACTGACTCTAATATGAGGCTGTCACTTAAACAGAATTAATATTTCACAATGTTCCCCTAAGAGCACAAAAGGGACACAGTCTCGTTTATACTGGGACTGGACTATATACCTCTGTCCATGCAAATGTATTTTCTTTTTACACACTTCAGAGCAAAGTATCCCAGTTTAAGACCTCTAATGCACTCACACTCAAAGTACATTTAAATTTCACACATCCAAACACTACTGGGAAAGCCTGACACAGATTTCCAGTTGCATCTCTTTCCCAAAACTAATACAGTAATGCTGCCACCAATTAGAGGGTCTTCATGCCCTTCTAAATGGGCGTCCAATTATGAAACTTAATTATCAAAATAAATGATAGCTATGACAAAACAGCCAGGCCTTCAAGGTGACCTAGAGAATATCAAACAGGTAGAACTCTCTAATCTCTAAAGAAAAACACTGGTTTCCAGCCATAATGTAAAGTAATGGAAACCATTTAATAATAAGTAAAAATGATTACAAAACTGAAAATCAGCAATTCTCAATAAACATTACAATTCAGTCATCAGAAATGTAAATCAAACTGAAAGATAGGAATCCATTATTCAAGAAAACTCTATCTTAATAACTAATCTTTCCTGATATAACTAAAGAAATAATGTCCCTGATCAACTCTAAGCTATAATAGCAATGCCAAGGCAAGCTTACAGTTTTCTTGGCGAGTTCTCTTTCCTTGGTGTTCACTGACTGCTCAGTACTTAAACTGCTGTCTCAACTGTCTACTTTCAAAATTATAAGTCAGCTGTTTAAATAATCTCTTAGCAACTAGGAACATTCCAATGACATCGCTCACTCACTGCTCAACTGATTCTCCACAGTTTGAAAGTCTCCACATTTTAGAATGTCCCTTTCAAACATGCACGTTTATAACTGTATCAAAGCAGTGACAGATTCTATAAACATTCTGTTTAAACAAGAAAATACTCAACATTTTTAAACTTATTTACATTTTTACAATTAGTCATGCTGGCAAACAATACAAGTTAATCTGAGAATATGCGCAAACCTCCCGCCAGACATGCTAACACAGATGACAGTGTTTTCCGTTACTTCACACATTGTATTTTTCTTTGTATCAGGTTTGAGTTCTTTTATTTCACATGCCTTTATTTATTTATTATTTATTGACCAGGTAATGGCCAGCAGAGTGGTGCAGTGAGTAGCATTGTCCTCTTACAACAAGAGGTTCTCCAGTTAAATTCTTGGCCGGGTTGCCTTCTGTGCAGAATCTGCATATTCTTCCTTTGTGTGCATAGGCCTGTTTAGTAAGTAGAAGAGAAACTCTAAATTGTCCCAAGGTTCATAGGTGTTTACTAGGCTAACAACCACAGGTGCCTTTGTAAGCCTAGCCATACATCCCAAATCTCTGACAAGTTCTGATACCCTTGATAAGTGTAAGCATGAGCTTGGGAGATGTACCATTTACAGGCTACCTGTGCCCATTAGAGACACAGGTGCCAAACCAGGGATGAATTTATGGTTTCCCATCCAATTGGGTTAGGGAGGCACTCTGTATCACATGGATGGGGAGCCTGTTCCATAGACGGGGTAGTCTCAGGGATACATGCCTAGCTCTCCAGCAGGTCCTATTTATATCACAGGCAAGGTTTAAGTCTTTAGAATGGGTAATTCTGGTGCTGTTTGTTTTGTGGATATGCAAGAGGTCCATCAGTGTGGGGTATGACAGTGCCCTGTATGCCAGGCATAGATCTCACCTCAAATGTCTGTAGGAGACAGAATACAGGGATAGGGCCCTGAGGCGGTCTGCATAGTACACTTTACTTATCACCTGTATTCTTTTAGTGAGGAACTTCTGTGGATGTTCCAATTGTTGGATATGCCTGGTTAGGTACATACTAAAGGGGGCATTGTATACAATGATAGGTCTGATGAATGCTGAGTACAGTGGAACAATGACTTCCTTGGCCTTAGATGCCATACCTTTGTTTATAATTTGTGCAGTATAGAATGATTTCCTCACCACTGTAGACACATGATGGTCAAAGGCTAGATTACTACTCTATGTGTGCCCCTAAGTCCCTGACTACTGGGTCAACTCTAAAGGATATGTTGTCAATATGATAGGTACCAGGAATGAATGATTTTCCAAAGGATACTGTTATGCATTTCTTGGCATTTAGTTTTATTCCATGATTCTGACACCAGTTGTTTCTGTCAGCCCTTCCTGGAGAACATTTGTGTCAGTGTAAGATTCAATTACAGCTCCTAATTTGCAATATTCTGCAAATTTAGTCAGCCAGAGACCACTGACATTGACCTTGACTTACTTACCAGTGGGAGTGGGAAGCACTGAGCGGCCTTTTTGTCCGATTTGGTGAAGTTTCAGCCAGAAACTAGTAGTCCATTGGTCGTTTTGGGCCAGTTCCTAGCTCCTTTCAGCCCCCTGCTATAAAACACGCTAAACACGCGTTTTCCAGCTTGTACCAACTCAGCACAGATCCTCGTGGTGGCCTGCAGAGTGATCCAAGCAGCAGAGAGCTAAAAGAGTGACTTTCTACCAGATATAAGTATTTTTGTGGCTTTCCCACTGTTATTAAGCTAGCGACTGCATTTCGCCTGTTTTACTGCTACTTTAAGTGATTTCTGCATTTTACACTGTTTATTGCACCTTAAGTTACTAATTGTTGCAAATTGTTTCTGTAGGCTACACACTAAAGTGCGCTAGCCGATTTACAGCATTTATAGCATTTACTGTCTGTTTTTTTTTTCCTTGTCTCTGTAATAAAACAAAAAAATCTCTTGTTTTCCCGCCTTACTGAACTAGAGTAGTCCAGTTTCAGAGTTGCTGATCCCTGGGCTTTGTTTTTAGTTCCTGTTACTGATCCATTGCCTTATTAGGGAGGAGGGAAGTTTCTTTGCTTACCAGTGGGAGTGGGAAGCACTGAGCAGCCTTTCTGTCCGATTTGGTGAAGTTTCAGCCAGAAACTAGTAGTCCATTGGTCGTTTTGGGCCAATTCCTAGCTCCTTTCAGCCCCCTGCTATAAAACACGCTAAACACGCGTTTTTCCAGCTTGTACCAACTCAGCACAGATCCTCGTGGTGGCCTGCAGAGTGATCCAAGCAGCAGAGAGCTAAAAGAGTGACTTTCTACCAGATATAAGTATTTTTGTGGCTTTCCCACTGTTATTTAAGCTAGCGACTGCATTTCGCCTGTTTTACTGCTACTTTAAGTGATTTCTGCATTTTACACTGTTTATTGCACTTTAAGTTACTAATTGTTGCAAATTGTTTCTGTAGGCTACACACTAAAGTGCGCTAGCCGATTTATAGCATTTACTGTCTGTTTTTTTTCCTTGTCTCTGTAATAAAACAAAAAAATCTCTTGTTTTCCTGCCTTACTGAACTAGAGTAGTCCAGTTTCAGAGTTGCTGATCCCTGGGCTTTGTTTTTAGTTCCTGTTACTGATTCATTGCCTTATTAGGGAGGAGGGAAGTTTCTTTGCTTACCAGTGGGAGTGGGAAGCACTGAGCAGCCTTTCTGTCCGATTTGGTGAAGTTTCAGCCAGAAACTAGTAGTCCATTGGTTGTTTTGGGCCAATTCCTAGCTCCTTTCAGCCCCCTGCTATAAAACACGCTAAACACGCGTTTTCCAGCTTGTACCAACTCAGCACAGATCCTCGTGGCGGCCTGCAGGGTGATCCAAGCAGCAGAGAGCTAAAAGAGTGACTTTCTACCAGATATAAGTATTTTTTGTGGCTTTCCCACTGTTATTTAAGCTAGCAACTGCATTTCGCCTGTTTTATTGCTACTTTAAGTGATTTCTGCATTTTACACTGTTTATTGCACTTTAAGTTACTAATTGTTGCAAATTGTTTCTGTAGGCTACACACTAAAGTGCGCTAGCCGATTTACAGCAATTACTGTCTGTTTTTTCCTTGTCTCTGTAATAAAACAAAAATCTCTTGTTTTCCGCCTTACTGAACTAGAGTAGTCCAGTTTCAGAGTTGCTGATCCCTGGGCTTTGTTTTTAGTTCCTGTTACTGATCCATTGCCTTATTAGGAAGGAGGGAAGTTTCTTTGCTTACCAGTGGGAGTGGGAAGCACTGAGCGGCCTTTTGTCTGATTTGGTGAAGTTTCAGCCAGAAACTAGTAGTCCATTGGTCGCTTTGGGCCAATTCCTAGCTCCCTTCAGCCCCTGTTATAAAACACGCTAAACGCGTGTAAGCGAGATTTAGCTGAGTTACCACTGTTGCACACAAGAGCAGCGGCGGTTAAACAAGGTTAAACTATTTGGGCCATCTAAATTCCACTCTTCCAATTTTCCCTTAAAACTACCTTCCTCGCCCTGTACTGCTGATCTAACCAGCATATCCTATAACTGAAAAGTTCATCTCTACTTGATTCCCAAGTAGACTATTCTCTATCTGTAAAGCCTAGCACTTACTCCTACAGTACTTGCACCTTGATAAAGCACTCTTATTATAGATAGTACCCCACCAGCCTAAAACCCACTTCCCCGAGTCCTTTGAAAGTCTCTTTATCTACTACTTCTAGTATGTCGAGGATCAGTTGCTAGTGTCCTCTCCAGCTCAACTGGTGAACCTGGGAATATTGAGGCAATGTTACAACTGCCTCATGTACACAGACAATCCTCTCCTTCTCCCACAAAACACAAATACATGCGAGAGATGCAACTATACGGCCAAACTGGAGGCTGAGCTCTCTCAACATAGGACTGGCAAGACCAGACAGGAGGAGAAGGTAACCACACACAATACATACCCAGTCACACATGGTACCATCACAACTTCAAATCATACACATACTCACACAAAGACATACTCGGAGGCTCTGATCAAAAATTTACCAAAACAGCAGAGGCCACCAAAGCAGACACCCAAACAACTACCACCTCACGACCCAACACATGCAACACATAGACCACACAGTCAGAGTGTCAAACAGTCACAGCCCTTAAGGCCAAACAAAATGCCAGACACACTTGTCATTGGTGATTCCATAGTCAGACACACTGACGCCCCGCTCACCAGACTGAGTAAAGAGAAGGTCACAGTAAGCTGCCTGTCAGGCGCTAGAATCCGCCACATAACGCAAGCACTCAGGTCTCTCAACAGCAGGTACAAGTACGACTCAGTCATTGTCCACGCTGGTGTCAACGACCTGAGACGTACCTCCTTGGACTACATGAAAAGGGACATCGAGGAGCTCTCTGATTATGTAGAGCCCAGGCAGGTATGACCCTGACCTTGAGCAGTATCCTACCTTCACCTAGAATGATGCCACAATACAGTGATAAGATGATCAGCTTTAATAATTGGCTTAAATTCTGGTGTCATTCAAAGGGGATCCAATGTCTGTCTGCCTGGGATGACATGCTGGACAAGCCACGCTGCTTCGCAAGGGACGGCTTGCACCTGTCACCCCTGGGCTTCCGGATATTGGCAAAGGCTCTTGCCACCCCCATAGTGCCTTTTTAGGCAAGGCTCAAATTCTAAACCTACCACCCTAGAACACCAAAAGGAAAAAACTAAGGGTAATGCTGCTCAATGCCAGAAGTCTCAATCTCAAGATGCACGACTCGAGGCCCTTCTCAATATGGAGAACATCGATGTCTGTGCTGTGACAGAAACCTGGTTCAAGGCTCCTGAGAGCACCCCAGCACTAACAGGTTTCACCTCATATCATGCTCCGCCCCAAAATCCGGACAACACCAAGAAAGGAGGGGGTGTCCATATTCATAAAGGACACCCACACCTCAAGGTTGGTGGCAACGCATGATGCATCGGAGACCATCCAGGTGCAATTAACCATAGGCAAGACTGCTCTGCAATTTGTAGCATGTTACAGGCCACCCTCTCAAACTCAGGAACCTCACATGGCCTTCCTGAAAACATTGGAGGGATAAATGTATCTCCAAACACCATCATACTAGGTGACTTTAACTACCCTAATATAGACTGGGAACACTACTCAAGCCCGAACACTCTAACCCAAAGATTCCTGGAGTTCATAAACTCAAATGCCATGGAACAACTAGTCACCATCCCCACAAGAGGAGAAAACATACTTGATCTCATCATCACGAACATGGGATCAAAATGTTCAACACCGAAGTATACCCCTCACTGGTGAGATCAGATCATAAACTAATCTCGCTGGAGGTCCTCATCCCGCCCCACCTGAAACAAAAAGACCACAGTGAAAAACTTCTCAAAAGCCGATTTCACACTTCTAAAAACTAGTGTGGTCTCCTTTAAGGCCCCTGAGCCAGTGGTAAACATTACTCAAACCGCTGAATCACTTACAAATGCCTTCTACCAGCACCTACAGGACTGCATGGATCAGGCAATCCCAAACAAAACTAAGACTCTCTGTACCAAAGGCAAGCGTCCAGTCTGGTGGACCCCAGCCATAAACAAGCTCTACAACAAAAGGAGGAAGCTACTACAAGATAGAGCAAAATCCTTGAAAGGTAAGACACCTTTGATCATTATAAGTAAAAAACTAAGAGCTCTCATAAAATCATCCAAGGCAAATTTTGAGAGAAAAATCGCCAAGGACTCTAAAGAGAATCATAAGGCCTTCTTTAGCTATGTTAGAAACCTAGGAGGAAACTCCCAGATATGCTCAGAATTAGTTCAAAATGATGTGAAAATTACTGAACCTACACACATTGCCAACATACTGGCTGACAGGTTCAGTGCAAACTTCTCCCCCCCCTCCCCCCCAAAAGGAGAGATATCTATTCCAGAGGATTGTAGCCCCCCAAACATCTCCAACGCCCAGGTGAGAACTGCCCTCACTAAGGCAAAACACAGCATCCATGGGACCGGATGGTGTCCCCGGCTGTGTGCTTCATGAACTCAATGAGGAATTAAACCCACAGTTAGGACAGCTGTTTAATCTTAGCCTCACCTCAGGATACGCACCCAAGGAGTGGCGCACCGCGACTGTGGTCCCACTTCATAAGGGCGGTGCCTCCACAGACCCTGGAAATTACCACCCCATTAGCTTGACAAGCCTTATCTGCAAAGCCATGGAGAGGATCATAATGGAACTCATAAATAAAGACATAGGAACTTGCAGACTTTGGATCCAACTCAGTTTGGCTTTGTCAAAGGCAGATCCTGCCTCTTAAACTTGGTTGACTTTTTCGAGACAGTCACCAAGGCCATTGATGAGGGAAAGGCAGTCCATACAGCCTACCTCGACCTGGCAAAGGCCTTCGACACAATACCCCACTCAGGTATCATCGAAAAACTCATCAGCTTGAATGTAAACCCATACATCACAAGATGGGTTGCAAACTGGCTAAGTGACAGAACCCACAGGGTCAGAGTTGCTGGAGCCATGTCAGACTCAAAGCCTGTCACAAGTGGTGTCCCACAGGGCTCAGTCCTGGGTCCACTCTTGTTCGGCATCTACTTTTCTGAAGTACAAGCAAACACAGGAGGGTTATGGCTGACAAAGTTTGCAGATGACTGCAAACTGGGCCATAGTCGAAAACACATCTGACACAGATATCCTCCAGAAGGGCCTCACAGAAATGGATAACTGGTGCCAGAGCCATGGCCTGAAGTTAAACGCCAAAAATGCATAGTCATACCCTTTGGGAAAAACAAGGCTACCCCTAGCTACCATATAGGTGGCAATCCACTGAGCACAGAAAAAGTCATCAGAGATCTGGGGACCCAGGTTGACAGTAGCCTTCGCTTGACACTCATGTTGCTAAAGTAGTTAGGAAAACCTTCTATATCACCCACCTGATCATGAAGGGATTCACATCTAGATCAAGGGAGGTCATCGTCCCCTGTACTCATCACTTATTAGACCTATGATTGAGTACAATGCCCGCTCGAATGTATCTGACCAGACACCTGCTGCAGCTTGAAAGGCCCCAAAAGTTCCTCACCAAAAGGATAAAGGGTCTCAAAAATATGTCTTATGCTGCCCGACTGAAAGAACTCCAGCTCTATTCAGTCTCATACCGCTTGCTCAGAGGTGACCTGTGCCTGACATATAAGGCCATGTCAAACCCAGATTTGATGAATATGCTTCACCTCAAAAATCTAGATCCCTCAGAACCACAAGGGCGGGAGACTTAAACCTTGACACGGTTATAAATAGAACGTGCTGGAGGGACAGATTCATCACCCAGAGACTCCCTATGCTGTGGAACAAAATCCCGGTACATGTGAGGCAGAGCACCTCTCTGGTCTTGTTCAAGAGGAATCTTGACCAATGGATGGGAGATTGCAGATATACCCCAGGGATTACTTCAGCGTCACTGCTTGACAGAGGCACAGCAAAATGATAGGCATAGTTTTTATTCAAACTAAAGGGGTGGCGAAAGCCACATAACTATGGGCTAGGCTTATAAATGCCCTTGGGCAGATAGCCTAGTATGAACCTATGAACCTATGAACCTATGAACGTCTGAGAAGTAAATGCCAAAAAGGAGTGGTCCAAGGACTGATCCCTGAGGGACTCCACTTGTGAATGACCTCTTTGTAGAGGTGAACTCCTCAATTCTAACTTCTTGGGTCCTGCCTGTGAGCCAGTTGGCTGTCCACAAGCTGACATACAGGTTTGTACATAACCTCTCGAGTTTATCAACAATGCCCAAGTGGGGCATTGTGTCAAATGCCTTGACCAGGTCAAGGTAGGCAGTGTGAACAATTTTGACCTCATCCATTGCTTTGGTGACCTTCTCAAAGAAGTCCACCAGGTTGAGTAGACATGATCTACCCTTGAAAAAAACAAATTGGGTTGGGTCCAGTGTCTGGAGGTTTACTATATCTCTATTGATCATCTCCATGATTATTCTTTCCATGGCCTTACATATAAGACTAGTGAGACTTATGGGTCTGTAGTTTCCAGGGTCTGTAGATGGCCCACCTTTGTGCAGAGGGATGACTGTTGCCTTTCTCCATTCATGAGGTATGAAACCTGTTTGGAGGCTACAGTTAAATAGCAATTCCAGAGGCCCTGATAGGTCATGCTTCATGCTATTTAGAAGACATCCTGGGATATTGTCAGGGTCCATTGATGCTGTGTTCTTGGTCTTAAAGAGAACATTAATGACCTGCTCCCTAGTGGTAGTAGGGAGAGTTATATTTGATGATAGTTTCTAAGGGAAGGTTGAGGGGGAGAGAGGGGTAAAGTTGGAGCTAAATTTATCAGCCAGGAAGTTTGTTATATCTTCTATCTCAGTATAGGTGGCTCCATTAACAATGCGCTCTGCACACAATTCTATATTGCCTTTGAGGTTGCAGACATAGCTAAAGAATGCTTTGTGGCTGTGCTTGGCCTGGAAGGCCACACTTACCTCAAATTTGGCTTTGGTAGACTTTATTTGTTCTCTGAGTTGTTTGTTTAGTTTGATGAGAGCACTTTTATCCTGCAGGGTGTTGCATCTCCTACGTTTTGCCATGATTTTTTTCCTCCTGCTGTACAGCCTATTGATTTTGTGGTTCCACCAGGGTGGCTTGTTTTTTGAGTTAGTTCTGTATTTCTTCCTGGTGGGTACAGCTGCCTCTATGCCACTATTAACATGCTTGTATGGGGTTTCTGTGAGCAGTTCTGCATATGCTGCAGAGTTCTCAGGGTTTATGGGGGCTTGACATTTTCCCAGGTTCTTACTTCATACCAGGAAGTTAGCTTTAGAACACTTCCTGAATATTCCAGGTTTAGCTGGGGCTGCAGTTTTTATTTTTACTTCAAAGGAGACCATTTTGTGGTCTGACCTTACTAGGGAAGGCATTACAGTAGGGGTGTGCAACACTCTCTCATATTAGTGAGGCCCAGATCCATTATGGTTGCACTCTGTTTGGTGTATTGATTATTTGATCCAGGGTGTGTGTGTGTGTGTGTGTGTGTGTGTGTGTGTGTGTGTGTGTGTGTGTGTGTGTGTGTGTGTGTGTGCGTGTGTGTGTGTGTGTGTGTGTGTGTGTGTGTGTGTGTGTGTGTAATATGGAAGAAAGGCATGGGATCTCATGTGTGTAATATAGCAGAAAGGCATGGGAACTCACTTCCCTTTGCTGCTTGCATAGTAAACTCTGTGGATGGTGACTATTTATAAGTTGCTATAGAAGTCCTATGTGACTTATTAGCATCTATTGAAGGGATGTGCTAATCATCCCTCTCAACCTCTTTAAGCAAGAAATCTGGACAAAGCCATACATATTGAGGGGACAAAGGACCAAAAATACGACAATTTTTAAATATTGCTCTTACAAACTTAAAGTTAATAGAATAGCAAGTTTTGCATTAGCATGAATTTTCTGAAGGGCATGAAGTTTCAACCAAATGTTTGTTATTGTTTTCTGACTTCTATCTTCAATGATTTGCCAATGACTTGCTGAAGACAGACATTTCTTTCTTGGATTTTGGTACTACTTAATTACAAAGTGAGGGAAAAATTATGTCAGAAAACAAGGTACTGGGTGATATTCTCAAATTTCTCAGCATTAGATGAAGTTACCTTCCAATCCGGTAGGGTGAATCACAGTATGGGGGATGTTTTTTTTTTTCTATATTTGGTGACAGTTTGCAACTCAGAACTCAGCAAAATTAAGTATGATTAGAGGGAAATGTAAACTATAGACAAGTAAATTCTCTTTTCTCTAAGGTAAAGCAATCTTAGACTAGTATATATAAGTACTGGAAGTGTGGGAATGTAGCCTTCTTCACTGGGGGTTCATGAAGACTTAGCTTTGCAAAAAGTGCTTTTAACGTGTAACAGTGAGCTTTGCACTTTGCTTTTACTTTAATAAATCACATTTTTCAGAGTTTGGGGATTTTAAAGATCAAGTTGAATTTCCAGTAGTTTGCCAAGTATAGGGTGTGAAGCAAATAACATTAATTCAGATGTTTTGTTTAGAGCTGATATTTAGTTGCATTTGCAGTAACCACAGATTAGAGCAAGGTTTTTATAAAGGGTGGCAACTGCAGTTAAAATTAATTAGTCTTTTGTAAGAAGAGTTTTTTTACCTGTTTAAGGGTGCGTTTGTAGCTTGAGGCTGCCAGTAGCAAGAGCATTCATAAAGATGGAAAATAAAATATGGCCTTCAATGCACTCCTATTGCATTATTCTTAAGAGATGTAATGTGGATGATGGGGAATCCCTCAGTTGTACACTAATAATTCAAACCTATAAATGGCAGAAAATTGTGGGTTGCATTTGTTAATTTTCAGGTTACATCTGCGTAGCTTCTGTAATTTTAAATTTTTGATAGCAAGAGAGAATGGAAAACACTATTGAAGTCTTGGCTAGGACAATGAATAGGGATCCTGTGACCCCTTGTTGGTGCACACCTTTTTAAATTACAGTAATGGAGCAGATGAGGGTTGCTGTGATTATGTGGACCTAACAAAAGCTACTCAGGGCAAGTTAAAGGTGTTACTGCTTAATGCTAGCAGTCTCACCAACAAATTGCACTCCCTAGAAGCTCTCCTCACCCTGGAGAACGCTGTCATCTGTGCAGTTACTGAAATGTGGTTCAGGTCCATAGAAAGTACCCCACCAATGCATGGCTCTAATGCCTTTCATATATTCTGAACATTCACTGAACATGAAAAAGCAAAATGCAGAGGTATATTTATCAACATAAATGATTAGCACATCTCAAGGCTGGTCAAACAATATGGCATGCTTGAGCTACTTCATGTCCAGCTAACCATGAAAAAATCCATAACCATATTCTTGTTAGCTACAGGTCCCCCACCATGAATAAGGAAACCCATACATCATACGTGAAGTTACTAGAATCACTTACCATCCAGCCCAATACTATACTCATAGGTCATATTAACTACCCTTCCATTAAGTAGGTGGCACACTTGATCACTGACATGTAAGCCCAAACATCTCTTGGCTTTGTAAACTCAAACACTCTGGAGCACCCAGTCTGTACTCCCACTAGGGGAACAAATATTCTAGGAAAATACACACCAATCAGCCAGTACTTCACCAGTAATTCCTTTATTATTCCAACGATCTGGTACCTCGGCAGTTCGCCTTCAAGGATCACATTTTACTCCATCATGGCAATACAATTATATACCATTTGATTAGAAACAATTAATCAATTAATCAATTAAAGTTTCAATTCAATAAAGGAATGGACATTATGTTAAAGTGACCTTTAAAAATATATATATATATACATATAAATACCAAATAAATAAATAATAAATATCAGAAAAAATATTTTTATAAATATATGAAATGTACTTTGACAAACAAATAAATATTTTAATATATGTATATGAAAATATTATGTAAACATATGATGTCAGATAGTGATGCTATGTTCAAAATAGTGAATATAATTGTAAATACCTAATTCCTGATTTAAACCATTCGGTTTTAAAGTATTGAATTTTAATATCATTCTAGTTTCTAATTCTAACAATTTACTTACTATATTGTCTCCCCTTTGAGTAAAAGGTTTCCCCAATACACTAAATCTTAAGCTATCAGGGCGACCACCATGCTTCGCAATAAAATGTTTGGCAACTGGACTAAATTGATTCAGGTTCCTTATATCTTTCAAGTGCTCCAGGATTCTTATTCTTACCATCCTCTTGGTTTGTCCTATATGCCAAATATTTATGCAAGAGCAGCCCAATATATACACAACACTGGTTGATTTGCAATTGAAATAATGTCTAGAGATATAGTTTACCTTATTGATTAACTTCACATTAATCACCTTGTCACACACACTACAAGAACCACAAGCAAAAGTGCCCACTTTGGCAGAAATAGGTCTCTCCAGATTTAGTAAGTTATTATTTAACATTTCTTTTAAATTTTTTCCTCTCTTATAGGAAAAAGTTACAGAATGTGGAAATAGTTGGCCTATTGATTCATCATCACTTATTAGATACCAACATTTTTTAACCAGTGATATAAGTTTATTAGAGAACATTGTAAATTTAGTTACAAAAAATATTTTCTCTATATCTTCTCTCATTTCATTCATTCTCACTGGATATTGGACATTAGCCCCTGAACTTAGTTCTATCAAACTCTTTCCAATTACGGTATCCCAACATCTTAATAAGTGATTTTTGTTGTACCCTGTCTCCAATAATTTCAAGAAAACTTTATTTAATTCATTTTCCACCTCAGCTTCTATACTAGTGTGGTCATGGATTCTTTTAAACTCCCCATGTGGCAATGTTTTAATAAATGTGGGGGATGCATGCTGGTTGCATGCAGAAACATGTTCACAGATGTATGTTTTCTGAAAGGTCTAAATTCTATTATATTTCCTCTTTCAAATAGAGTCACATCAAGAAAGTTAATTTCATTTCTATTGATCTCATATGAAAAAGAAAGATTTTGTTCATTGTTATTTAACACCTCAAAAAACTCAAAAAATTCAAACATGTCCCCTCTACAAATAAAAATCAAGTCATCAATAAAACGTTTATACAAGACCACATTATGTTTGAGGAAATCAGTTGGATAAATAAACTTTTTTTCGAATGAATCCATGTAAATCACAGCATAAGATGGTGCATAAGCTGCACCCATTGCAATGCCTTTCACTTGTAAAAAATATTCTTTATTGAACAGAAAGTAACTATGGGTCAAACAAAATTCCAATAAACTAATCAAAAAACTGGTTCTAGGTCCCTCACCTAACATGTTAAATATTGACTCAAGCCCCCATTTAATATCAATATTAGTATATAAAGACTTTACGTCAATAGTGACCCAATAATAATCATAATTCCAAGAGATTTTTGATATCTCACTGATAAGATCTTGTGTATTGGAAATATGAGCAGTTGCCCTATTCAAATATGCCTTCAATTGAAAATCCAAAAAGATATTTACATTTTCCAAAAAGGAGCCTACCCCTGACACAATAGGTCTACCAGGAGGCTCTACTATATCCTTATGGATTTTTGGCAACGCATATAGAACGGGTATAGTAGGGTTTTTTATATACATTTTATTAACATCAGCTTGTGCAAAAAACAGTAAGCGTTCACCCTTTTCCAATAAAAATAATAACTCTTCATTATATGATTTTATAGGGTCACTTTCCAGCTTCTTATACTCTTCATGGTTCAACAATAGTTTGTTAACCATTTTACAATAATCTTTTTTATCCATAATGATCCAATTTCCACCTTTGTCAGCACATTTGAAAATATAATCATTTTTAAACTTCTTCAAATGTTTTAAGGCCAACCATTCCTCTTTATTTAAATTAAATTGCTTTTTTTCTTTACAAAATTCCTTGTAAGAAATCTCTATTTCCCTAAGGAGAACTTTTTGAAAAATAGAAATAGCAGGCACGGAGATATATGGTGTAAACTTATTATCAATGTTCTTAAATTGAGGCATCGCTAATTTGCCATAACCAGTTAAAAAACTGACGTTTACATTCATTTGTTCATCATTTAACATATCAACACTAACATCCAATTCATCACATTCATAATTATAAACAGACAGATTCATTAGACTCTCATCAAGTTCCGAATCACTGCAAGGTTCTTTAGAGCCTTCATTCGAATCTGAATCAAAAACATTTTGCTCTACATTCCTTCCAAAATAAACTTTAAGCAGTAATTTCCTGACAAAAGCCTTAACTTCAAGGTAAATATCAGCAAGAGAAGGAAAAACAGTGGGAACAAATTTGCTCCCTTTATATAAGACTTTTAACATTTCATTATTCAAGGTTAAGCTGGATAAATTAATACAATCTAATGTTTGCGCATTATAATTCACAGAATTGGATAAAGTCACTGTGGCCAAACCTTCATTTGTAGTGATTACGTCCCTTTCTTCCATTTCTTCCATTTCTCCCCTTATTGGAATCACCACTTTGAAAGTCCGCACCCATGGATGTTGAATTCGAAGTTCCGTCAGACGTTTCCCTATCTGGAACTCGACTATTGACTACAGTCCTAGCAAAAGAAACATTTCTTGCTGTGTTACATTCTGTAGAGGAAGCCGAAGATGCAGACAAACCTCTCCGTTTGAAATAACTGTTCCGACTCCTGCCCCTTGACCTGCTACACCCTGGTTCACGTTGCCAAGTAAACAAAACACCTATTTCATAGTCCCTGAGATCATGAACAAGTTTATTCCATTTCCTTAGCACAATCTCAGTTTCTAATTTGTTAATTTTCTCATTGATGTTAATATTTTGGGCTCTGTAACTGGATTGAGCCACTAACTCATCTTGTAACAATAGGATCTCACTTTTTAATTTTTCATGAGATCTTTGGTTGCGTTTAACCAAGATACGAAGCCAACTTAAAGTGCAGGAAAGGGAGACTTGCTTCCACTCATCGAGTAAATTAGACTCATCCTCAGTAAAAGGTGCTGCTGGCAATTTATCTATGCGTAGACCACGGGGAGTAATGTTTAGACTAATATACTTCTCCAGTAGCCAGGTATCAAAGTAGAGAGCAATTTCTTTAGCCATTAATCTATCTAATTGAGCAAAATGCCCATCAGCGTCACTGTTGACCCCCAAATTCCAGGGATCCATATTGGTGTACTTCTTGTCACGTTCACTAACTATATCCGAAAAAAGCATAGCATCAGATGAGTGGCTCTGTTCAGAGCCTTCATTACAAAGTGACATGGATACGAGAAAAATAGTCTCAAAACTGGTGAAAGTACGGCTTGTGCGAAAATGAACGGAAAATAACCAAAAACACAAAAGCTTGAATAAGGAAAATGCACACCAATCAGCCAGTACTTCACCAGTAATTCCTTTATTATTCCAACGATGTGGTACCTCGGCAGTTCGCCTTCAAGGATCACATTTTACTCCATCATGGCAATACAATTATATACCATTTGATTAGAAACAATTAATCAATTAATCAATTAAAGTTTCAATTCAATAAAGGAATGGACATTATGTTAAAGTGACCTTTAAAAAATATATATATACATATAAATACCAAATAAATAAATAATAAATATCAGAAAAAATATTTTTATAAATATATGAAATGTACTTAGACAAGCAAATAAATATTTTAATATATGTATATGAACATATTATGTAAACATATGATGTCAAATAGTGATGCTATGTTCAAAATAGTGAATATAATTTTAAATACCTAATTCCTGATTTAAACCATTCGGTTTTAAAGTATTGAATTTTAATATCATTCTAGTTTCTAATTCTAACAATTTACTTACTATATTGTCTCCCCTTTGAGTAAAAGGTTTCCCCAATACACTAAATCTTAAACTATCAGGGCGACCACCATGCTTCTCAATAAAATGTTTGGCAACTGGACTAAATTGATTCAGGTTCCTTATATCTTTCAAGTGCTCCAGGATTCTTATTCTTACCATCCTCTTGGTTTGTCCTATATACCAAATATTTATGCAAGAGCAGCCCAATATATACACAACACTGGTTGATTTGCAATTGAAATAATGTCTAGAGATATGGTTTACCTTATTGATTAACTTCACATTAATCACCTTGTCACACACACTACAAGAACCACAAGCAAAAGTGCCCACTTTGGCAGAAATAGGTCTCTCCAGATTTAGTAAGTTATTATTTAACATTTCTTTTAAATTTTTTCCTCTCTTATAGGAAAAAGTTACAGAATGTGGAAATAGTTGGCCTATTGATTCGTCATCACTTATTAGATACCAACATTTTTTAACCAGTGATACAAGTTTATTAGAGAACATTGTAAATTTAGTTACAAAAAATATTTTCTCTATATCTTCTCTCATTTCATTCATTCTCACTGAATATTGGACATTAGCCCCTGAACTTAGTTCTATCGAACTCCTTCCAATTACGGTATCCCAACATCTTAATAAGTGATTTTTGTTGTACCCTCTGTCCAATAATTTCAAGAAAACTTTATTTAATTTATTTTCCACCTCAGCTTCTATACTAGTGTGGTCATGGATTCTTTTAAACTCCCCATGTGGCAATGCTTTTAATAAATGTGGGGGATGCATGCTGGTTGCATGCAGAAACATGTTCACAGATGTATGTTTTCTGAAAGGTCTAAATTCTATTCTATTTCCTCTTTCAAATAGAGTCACATCAAGAAAGTTAATTTCATTTCTATTGATCTTATATGAAAAAGAAAGATTTTGTTCATTGTTATTTAACACCTCAAAAAACTCAAAAAATTCAAACATGTCCCCTCTACAAATAAAAATCAAGTCATCAATAAAACGTTTATACAAAACCACATTATGTTTGAAGAAATCAGTTGGATAAATAAACTTTTTTTCGAATGAATCCATGTAAATCACAGCATAAGATGGTGCATAAGCTGCACCCATTGCAGTGCCTTTCACTTGTAAAAAATATTCTTTATTGAACAGAAAGTAACTATGGGTCAAACAAAATTCCAATAAACTAATCAAAAAACTGGTTCTAGGTCCCTCACCTAACATGTTAAATATTGACTCAAGCCCCCATTTAATATCAATATTAGTATATAAAGACTTTACATCATAATTCCAAGAGATTTTTGATATCTCACTGATAAGATCTTGTGTATTGGAAATATGAGCAGTTACCCTATTCAAATATGCCTTCAATTGAAAATCCAAAAAGATATTTACATTTTCCAAAAAGGAGCCTACCCCTGACACAATAGGTCTACCAGGAGGCTCTACTATATCCTTATGGATTTTTGGCAACGCATATATATTCTAGATCTGGTTCTCACAAATATAGGAGAGCATTACCCACCTCCCCCAATGTGATGTCCTCAATGGTAACATCAGATCACAAAGCGCTCCCCGTGAAATAAAGGTAAAACTAGTCCCACCACCTATCCCCCAAAACTTTAAGTTTCCAAATTCCCCAAATCCAGAAAACACAGAAATTTATGCATTGGCATACAATACATAAAAGGCCTGCATGGCCATATAAACAAATGCATAGAAACAGCAGTACCAACCTAAAATAAACCCATGTCAAACTACAAAATCAAGCCACCCTGATGGACCCATGGTATTAATAGATTGTATAACTAAAGAAAGAGAATCCTATTGAGAAGTATGAGGAAATGTGCACAGCAGAGCAAAAGATCCCTCATTAGTTTAAACAAGTGAATCAGGGAACTTGTCAAGTTTTTGAAACCAGACTTTGAGGTAAAAAATAACCTACAATGCTAAGGATAACCATAAGATATTTTTCAGTTATGTCCACAATTCTAAGGGCAACACCCAACATTGTGCAGAATTAGCTGTAGATGGCATCACCTATATTCAGCCAGAAGATATAGCAAATCTGCTGGCCAACAAATTCATCTCA
The DNA here is from genome assembly GCF_019279795.1 of Protopterus annectens. Lineage (NCBI taxonomy): Eukaryota > Metazoa > Chordata > Ceratodontiformes > Protopteridae > Protopterus > Protopterus annectens. The sequence goes on along the minus strand of NC_056739.1, from coordinate 1,589,221,673 downwards.
AATTTCACCTTCCCATCATCCTCTGTTCTCCCCCAATAAATGCCCTTCACTACTTCACCACCAATTATCACCAAAGAACAGGTTGTTACTGTGCTCTCTAAAGGTAAAAAATATAGCATCAGTGGGCCGTGATGGTATACCAGACTGCCTCTTAAAATCGCTTAAATCAGGACTTATCCAGCTCATTAGGATCTCTATTTAGCTTCTTGACTGGCTTTATCCCAGTAACGTGGAGGACAGCAACAGTCATCCCTTTGCATAAAGGGAGGTCATCAACTGACCCAGGAAATTACAGACCCATAAGTTTGACTAGTCTTATATGTAAGGCCATGGAAAGGATAATCATAGACCTGTTAAAAATTACATAGGAAACCTTTAAACACTGGGCGAGACCCAATTTGGATTTGTCAAAGGCAGGTCATCCCTAATGATTCTGGTGGATTTCTTTAAGAAAGTCAGTAAGGCTATGGATGAGGGTAAAACAGTACATACCATCTACCTCAACTTGGTCAAGGTATTTGACACAATTCCCTATTCAAGTATTAAAAATAAACTCACAAAACCGGGCATAAATTCCTATGTCACCAGATGGATAGCCAATTGGCTCATGGACAGGACATGTTTATTATTTTTTTTATTTCACATTTGTTAACCGGGATGGTCCAGCTGAGCACAGGCCCATTTACAGGGGAGATCTGAGGAGAAAAGCTTCATCAAAATGTACAAATTATTCAATTATACAATTTTCAACAAAACTGAGTAATAATAACAGTTATACAATAATCACAAAAGTTGAGTAATAAAAAACAGAGAAAGTAACAAGTATAATAAAACACATAGAAAAACTGGTACGCTATTTACAGTAGATACATAGAGGACTTGTAGCAAATAATACAGGAGAAGATTCTTATATGTTACTGAGAATATACCATCATCTGATTTTTATTTTTTATTAGGTAAGAGGTGTCATACACTTAAGGCATAAACTATGAGAGGGTGATTCTAGGAAATGAAGAGAGTGGTAGGTCCAATTAAATAGGGTCCTGACAGGGGAATATCCCTGACTTACAGAGGAAACTTCTTAATTCTTTTTAAACATGTTTGTTTCCGATGCTACATAAGGTGAAAGGTAGATTGTTCCAGAAATGAGACATAGAGGATTTATATAAAATGTTGCCAATTGTTTTGTTGGAGTTGTATGTTTGTAGAAGGAATTTATCGTAGTGGGTATGGAGGGGTATAGTAAGTCACAATATGAGAGAAGGACGGACAGGCAGTGGGTTTGTTGAGTAGAAAGTGAGTTAGTTGGAGTTGTGAGAGTTTAAGATGGTGGAGAAAGTCCATCCAGTGAAGATTTTTAGAGCAATACAGTGGTAAGAGGTATTATGTAGGTTAACTGAAAATTTAGTAACTTTGTTGTAGGTCTGTTCAAGCTTGGTAAGGAGAGAGGATTGGAGATTTGCAAGAACTGCAGCTGCATAAAGAAGGGTTGGAAGTAAGTAGGCTTGAGCCAAGGTGGGTCTAGAGTCGGTAGTTAGGAATTTCTTGTTCCGATACAGGAGACCTAGTTTTTGGTTTGTTTTTGATGGACTGCTGTATGTGTAGATCAGATTTTAGTTGATAATCTATTGTCATTCCAAGTAATTTTTTGTGGTTCTCTACTGTAATTATGGTTTTGTTAGAAGAGGAAATTGTGAAAGATTCTTTGAGATGGTTACTTGATTTAGGGAGAAAGAAGAGAAGTTTACTCTTTTTTGATTCAAAATGAGTGACTTTTTAGTTAGCCAAATTTCTACACAAAAGAAGGATACTTGTGTGACTGAAAGATTCTTTTGTGAGTGACTGAAGTTGTGACAGTGTGTCAGAGGTGGTGATAAGTGTGGAATCATAAATGTATTGTATAATGGTAGAATGAGAAGTTGAGGTATAAAAGTCATTGGTGAAGATATTAAAAAGAAAGGGTCCCAGGATGGATCCCTGGAGAATGCCTGTGTAAATGGGTAGAAATGCAGAGCAGGAGAGTGCCATCTGACTGATTGCTGTCTGTTTGCTATTTGGCGGGAGAAACATTTAAGTGTGATGGCAGATAGATGTAGGCTGGCAAGTTTGACTAGGAGCATGGAGTGGGATACCATATTGAAGGATTTTGATAGGTCTAAGAATAGACTTCAGACCAATTTTTTATTATCATGAGCTTCAGCAAGTGTGAGTGAAAGATAGAAGGGCTGTGGAGGTACTATGGTTTGGCCAAAAGCCATGTTGAATAGGAGTCAGGAGATTATTATGGATGAGAAATTTGAGCATTTGGGAATCTATACATTTTTCTAGGATTTTAGATAGAGGAAAGGATAGCAATAGCTGGAAGGATCAGTGGAGTTGCCTCCTTTGTGAAGGGGTATTATAAAGAAAGATTTCCAAATGTCGAGTACAGTGGCTTCTTTAATGGATCTATTTATGAGTATAAAGACTGGGTAGGCAACAGATTCATCTGATAGCTTGAGAAAGAGAGGGGGTAAACTCTCAGCAGAAGGAAAACAAGGTTTAAGCTTTTGGAGGAGAGACTTAATGTAAGAGGTTGAGATAGGTTTGAGAGAGAAGAGTGCCTCCTTTGCTACAGGTTGTGGTGGAGAAATAGCGTGGGGGGTTTGGTTGGTGTAAGTTTACTGATGGTGTCAATAAAGAACTGCTTAAGGAAAGAGAGAGAGTCAGTGTCTTGTGCAGAGAGATTGGGATAATGGCTAGGGGTTTGAGGTTTTCAAGGCTGAAGGATAGCGCTGATGTTTGTCCAGATGTTTACAGGGTTGGACTGATGGCTGGATTAGGCTTTGTAGTAGAACTTTTTTCTTCTCATTGTATATTTGTCCTTTGGTCTGATTTCTAAGTTCTTTGAACAATTGATGGTGAGCAGGGGATTTGGATATTTTCCATGTTTTCCAGGCAGAGTCTTTGGTGCATAAGGGTGAGAGTATGTTTTATGAGCCAGGGGCCATAATTGGATTGTATTCTTATTTTAGGAAGGGGTGCTAGGGCATTAAGGATGTTTCTGTTGAATTCTAGTACTGTGACATTAAGAGAAAGTATGTGCAGGCTAGACCGATTGATGGATGTGAGTCTGTCATTGAAAATGGAAGGATCAAAAGAAGAGAGTTTATGCCAGTACTTAAACAGATGAGGTTTGTTAAGTTATGGTGAATGTCTTTGGATGTAGATGGGTAAGTGGTCACTTAATGCAGCTGGGAGTGAGCATGGGTTATGGTAGAAGTGAGGGTCAGTGGTCAGAATCCAGTTGAGTATAGAACCTGTGTTAGACTACTTGTTTAGATGAGTGGGGGTAGCGATTAGTTGTGTAAATCCTAATAAATTAATGTTTTGGGCAGAGGCTTCAGTATTTAGGGTATTCCAGTCTATATTTTCTTCTCCAAGTATTATAGCTTCATATGGTATATTTTGAGAGATCCAGGGTATTATATTTTCGATAAAAGGGATGTTTTTGCCAGGTGGAGTATAGATTGCAGTGACAGCGAGTTTTTTCTGATTGTTGATGTGGTAATTTAGTAGTAGTATTTCAGCTGGGTGGAAGTCAGGAGGGACAGTGGGGAAAGGGGAAAGGTTCAGGTGTTCAGAGTAAAGAATTGCAACTCCTCCACCTTTTTTCTGACTTTGTCCTGATGATAGAGATTATACCCAACCGAGGGTGTAGAATGTGTATATTACTAATATGCTGTTTTAGCCAGGTTTATAATAGTGTTAATATATGAGGAGGTGTGTTATAAGATCCATGCATGTAGTTCAGTAACTTTATTAAATAGAATTTGTATATTAATGGATAGAATGGTTAAGGTTTTGTTGAAGAGGTGATGTGGGATTTTATTGGTGTTCTGGGTCCTGCATTAAGTTGTATGTCACAGGCTTGTAAGAGTATTGCCAGAAGGAGTGTGGGTTTGGGAGAAAAGAAGGTGTAAATGTAGTGTTTCAGTTTGAGTTTAGGGGAGAGAGAGAGGGGAATAGTTGCAGGAGTTTGTGATGAAATAATTGAGTGTAAGAGAAATTAGGTAATGAGGGAGAGATAGTATAACGGAGACTGATTAAGTGTTTGTCTGTGGAATGAGATAAAGCTAATGTGGGTTTCTGTTAATTAAGGTTGATGTAATAAGATGTTAAGGAGGTAAAAAGTAGTAGTAATGATGTTAGAAATAAGCTGCATATCATGATGGAGTGGGTTATATGGTATTAAGAAGGCAGTATGTAACAGGAAAAAAACAGGGAGGAGAAAGAGGTTGGTAGTAGAGTGGTGCAAGTTGGGTGTGAGTGGGAGGGGTTTGGAGGTCTGATGTGAAGTTATGTGGTGATTGGTTAATTGTGGGGGAAGAGAAAAAGAAGGATATAATATACATCTGGCATATTCAAGGTTATGTAGAAAATGGGGTAGGGTAGGGGAGCAGAGGGATGCCCATGCGTAGCGATGGCAGAACAGAGTGGGCTGAACCAATTTCTAAGATAAGTGGGCAGAGAAAAACAATCAGTGTTTTTGTTACAGAAAGTGGCACTAAACAAACAGTCAGATTAGGAACTAAAACAGTACTGAGGAAGAGCTCCTGTTGATAAGCAATAGAGAGCAAAAAGTTGCTATTTTGTTTCCCTGACTTAGCGGGCATCCTTACAGGCAGTTCTGAGACTGTTACTCAGTTTAGCACAGGTGGATGGGGAGAAAATAAGTCATAAGAGGAAAGAATAAATAGTAAAGAAGCCTAGAAGGTTGCTATAATATATAATTAACATGACCTTTCCTATTTTGCAGTTAGTGTCGTGGGGGGATATAGTCCTACTGCCGATATACATGGCGAGCTCTCCAGTGGCTGTAAATAATGCAAAGAGAAAAATAACATACAAATTACAATTCTTTACAGGTCAGCAGTGGTTCTTGAAAGCCTGTTTCACTCAGAGGAAGTGGCTGGACCTCGCTTTACAATGTGACGGCAGTGAAATGTGTGAATTTACTGTTTTTGGTGTGGGTACTTTGGAGATCATCCACGTGGTGATATATCTAACAGTATGGCTAAATTACTGTTTAAAATGAATGAATCCAGATCCGGCAAGAAGCTAGTTACTAGTGGTGTGCCACAAGGCTTAGTGCTGGGACCACTCCTGTTTGAAATATAATTCTTTGAAGTCAAGACTAATGTGGTAGGCCTCTGGATGATAAAGTTTGCCAATGACGACAAGCTGAGGGCAATCACTGAATCCTACAGTGATGTAGATATCCTTCAGGAGTATCTAGATCAGAAAAAATGATTGGTGCCATAACCATGGCCTAAAATTAAACACAAAACAAATGCATTATCATACCCTTTGGGAAGTCAAATACTCCTGCAAATTACAACTTCAATAGCACACCCCTAAGAATCACTCAGAGGTGAAATATCTAGGTACACAGATAAATAGTATCCTGAACTTTGACTGCCATGTATTCTACAGTGGTGAAGGAAGTCTTTCTATGTAGCACAACTTATACGTAAAGATATGGCATCCAGATCCAAAGAAATCATAAACCTGCTGTATTTAGCCCTCATTAGACAAATAATAGAGTATGATGCACCATTTGGCATGTACTTCAATAGGCACTTACAGCAGCTGGAGTTACCTTAGAGGTTCCTCACAAAAAAGGTACAGGGTATAAGCAACATGTCCTGTGTGAATAGACTAAAATCCTTAACCCTTTACTCTGTCTCCTACCGACTATTAAAGGGTGACCTATGCCTGACCTACAAGGCACTCACAAATCCATCCCTGATGGAGCTGCTGCACATCCACAAGTCAAACAGCATGAGGGTTACCCAAGGTAGGGATCTAAACGTAGTCAACGACTCAATCAAAACATGCTGGAGAGACAGATATGTGTCTCAGAGATTGCCCCCTTCTTTAGAACAGATTTCCTATTCACATTAAATAGAGCCCTTCCCTGGCCCTCTTCAAACTCAGTTTGGGTCAATGAATGGGAAATCACAAATTCACGCATGGGGTAGTAGTTATGTCCCTTATGGACATAGGCAATCTGTAACATACTCAAGGTATAGGCACAATGCCATCCTCTTACCCCTAGGGGCCATATATTGATTAAAACCAATTTATACTGGCTGGGCTTGTAAGGGCTGTAAAGCCGTTAGCCTACTAATCTCCTAGGGACCTATAAAGAAATTCATGCTGTTCCTTACAAATGGAACTAAGTGGAAAGGTGGTCTCTGACTAGAACAAAGGCCACTGTTTCTAAAAGGTTTGATAGGGAAGACAGCAGAGAGAGAGATTTACCTGAAATTTGTTAAAGCAGTTTATGGTTCTGATTTGGACAGAAGTGTCAGCGTGGCTAACTTTCAGAATTTCAAAAATATTTTACCTGTAAGGAATACAACAATAATCACTGAAGGTAGGCATACTATTTGTCTAGATGTATGGCAGTATAAATCATCTTCTCCTACTTGACTGATACTTTCCTCAACAATGCCAAGTGGGGGTGAGTGAATGAAACTGGACCACAGTGAGAAATACTGATGCATTAGGGTAGTAAGTCTCAAGAAGGGAGTTGTTGGCATATACTTTAGTTAATAAATATGACAACATAAACCATTAGCTACAATATGAGGCTGAGAGCAGTTTAACTAATATAGAGTGAAATGTGACTTTTCTGACTTTCCTGTTCAACCAGACAGTTGCCCACTTTCCTCAAAAAAGTTCTGGTTGTTCACAGCTGTGATGTTTGTTTGTTTCTCAAATATGTAGTTTTAGTTGATTTGGCAAGTCTGTTGTTTTTCATGGAGGTACAAGATGGATGCCATTCAATCCACATGGCTTCTAATAAATTTAAATGTTTGTCAGACTTTGCTTCTTTGTTTCATCAATTTTATAGGTGGGGTGAAGAGGTATGCCATGAGGAGGAGCCATTCTATACTATTCTGCACCATAGAAGATAGTGTTATCATGAAGAAGAAGGGTGTTAAAATGATAATCAAGGCCAGCTTGAGGATTATCTTCTCCTAATACTGGGATTTAGTCATGCATAGATAATTCTATTAGGAATGGATAGGGTACATTACTTAGACTGTATGCAAATGGGGAAGTAATGGGGCAGTGCTCAGTGAAATATAGCATAAGAACTTCACTCAAGGAAAATTTTACCTCTGTAACTATTCAGTTATCAGGCAGCAATTTCCAGGTGTAAGTCTAGGTTATGTTGATCTTCTGGCCTGTTAAGTGAGAGCATTTTGAGAATTAATTCCAAAGTGTGTACTTAAAAAAAGCTAAAATGAAAATAAAAACTGCTCAAAAAACACATAAGGCAAGGTTCATCCAAAAATACTTTATCCAAAGTCAGGCAGGCTTACAACAACACAGTACAGTTAGAGCTTTCGTCCAAAACTAATGTAAGAACTTCATCAAATACAAAAGGTAAAATGCCAGTATAATTAATTCAAATACAATGACATCATTCCCCTTGTTAGTAATTTAAAGACACATACTCCCCACTAGTAATACATATACTTCACTTCAAATCAGTAAAGCATAAAATAATATTCAGTAAGTTCAAACAATTCAAAATATATATATATATATATATATATATATATATATATATATATATATACATATATATATATATATATATATATATATATATATATATACATAAATAAATTAAAATAAGATAACATATAATATTATCTTCTCTCCAGAGCTTTCAAACATAAAATACACTTTAAAGAGCACTGGTCATTGAGGCCAGGCCGAACGTGCTAACTGTACTGTGTTGTTGTAAGCCTGCCTGACTTTGGATAAAGTATTTTTGGATGAACCTTGCCTTAAGTGTTTTTTTTTTTTAAAAAAAAGCTGTTAAGGTTGAAGTCTGCCATCAAAATGAGATTGTGGACGAGATTCATGAAAAATGCTCCCCATGGAGTAGAACTGGTATGAGGTAAAATCGTGCACCACAAGCCTGTGTGACTCGTAAGGACTGCTACACAATGAGAGAACATCTTTTACATGGTCTTGCCCCACTGTATAGCCACAATGCTTTATGCACAGAGCACACAAGCAAATGTCCCCTCCTCCAGTATGGTACATGATTTTGTTTTTTTTTTTTTTGTTTTTGTTTTTTCTGGGATATCAAACCCTTGCAGGACTCCATGCAATGATAAATATTCAGATTAATGTGGACTTTGTAAAATTGAGTGACTCTTGTGATGACCTCCAGTGCTAAATACGAAGTCCCAGCTAAAGCCTTGGAAATAAAAATATCTGATAGCAACAGAAATGTTTTACCTTAGATTACTGCACTTTTTCTTGAAATTGAGTTGCCTCGGTTCTTCACCATGAGGAATCATACTTAGTCCTTATTAGTATTCTGTTATTATTTATGTTTCTCTCTATGCAGCAGTGTTACCTAAAGACACACAAGCTTCACAAAACCTCACTGAATCTGGAGTGTGGGCTTCCTTATCATGTAGGTATCATACAGTTTTGTACTACCAAACATGTGAGTGCTTCTAGCCAAACTGTGCTGTGAATAGGGAGGCCAGGACCTGTGGACGCAGCCTTCGGATTGGTGTACTGGTAGTTCATGGACTGTTTTTTTATAGTATTTGTCTACTCACCTAAGGTTCAGCTTGCTTATCAGATCCATTTTTCTCCTTTTGGATACTGTCAATGTCACCTGGGTATCCTAGAAAGGGCTCCTGATGACTGACTATCTGTTGTTAGGAGCTTATACTTGGAAATGCATCATTTAAAGACTATCACAAACTTTGCAAAAACATTATCCTAGTGAAGCACGTCTCATTGAACCACCTCTGTCCCATTCTGGCATGAGATGGATAACAAACAACAGTCAGTCCCCACCTTGCCCCTCCATCTTCCAGTGCTGCTACTTAAGCATGGATTGCAGGGGCATAGTAAGGGCTTTATCCATCTACACCACATAGCCAAGTTCTGGATCCTGTTTTAATACAACATTTTAGTGGTAGAACCAGAAAAAACATTTATTCATATCCATACTGAAGCATTTTATTCATGTTTGCCTGCTTTTAGTATATGCTCCATGCTATACTAATCACATTTTAATGTATTATAATAATAACATGAACTATGGTTGGTTTTGTATTGTTGCTTAATTATGTAATATTGAGTTAGGTCAAAATAATTATATGCATTGGTAAAATTAACTTGACATAGTCATTTCTATAAAAAGAAATGACATTTATGAAAGAGCTATTATGGCTACTAACAAAAACACAGTCTACTATGCAAAATTAAAGGCACTGATACAAAACACCAAAAAAAGTAGTTAGCTACTCATTTGATGTTAACAAAATTTTGTGCATTGGATTGATGCTATCTGCTCTTTACATTTTGACTTCTAAACTTGGTAATTGCAATTCTGAATGGCAAATCCAAATATAAGTAACAACTAGCAGTCGGATATATAACAATCTAAATGCTTAGCAATTTAAAGGTGACATTTGGATGATGTCTGTCTAATCATTTTTAGTTCTCTTTGCACATTGGAAGCTTTCATTATCTATATTTGTATGTGTATATCTTAACAGTGAAGTTCATTTTTAAATTAATGGCATACTCTGACATTTTTCAGGTTGACGTGTCCTCGATCTGTCACATACTCTGCACAGTTGGCCTTTAGATATTTTAATTCTTCCACAATTGCTTTGCTTTTCCAATGTGCTGATGCAAGTAAAATGGCTAAATAATAAGAAATGATATTTTTATCTTGCTTTTGACTTTACTGCGTATGCAAAGTTTGGACAGCATTCGGGTAGAGGATAAGGAAACGAAATGCACATTATACATATGAACATGGTAGTGCAATTGTTATTGCCAGCACAATAAAGCTACATTCATTTTACATTTTTTCTTACACCTGAGAGCTAGCTGAAATATGCCAGTGTAGTGGATCTTCTGCATTTACTGATCAAGCATTAACCAGGAAGATGGACAGTTACAAACTTAAAGTATTTCTTCCCATTGTATTCTAAGGGAATTATTTTTATAAACTCTGAACTGATTACAACTCAGTATATAACAGTATTGTAAATGACCTGGTTAAGTCAATCTACATCCTATTCTGTCAGAGATATTTACAAGGCCTGATCTTGTCTATAATTTTAACGTTTGATGCTCAGCTGATCAGAAAGATCCAGCTGATCTTTTTCACTTACAGCTTGAGATGCAGATGTGGCAGAAATTACACATAAGAAGCAAATTAGCTGAAAACACATAGACAACATGCAGGTTATCTGGAATATGCCCCAGTTTAAGAATATCTGTACCAGGTTAATGCTCTGTCATATTAGGCCTCTCCTGCAGCAGTGACCAAGACAGACCATACAATGGAATACTTGCCTTTATTTCTAGATTGCAATATATTTATTTTGAATGACTGCCTGGTTTGTTGTTCTGTGATGTTAATTAGCATACATTTCCAACATTTCAAAGGCACAAATGAAAGTGCACTCCATCCCATACCAGACTTAATGCCTGCTATGATAAGACCAATGCTAATAATCAATTTTACTGCCCTGCCAGCTTCCTGTGCTTTCAGATCTTCTCTACAGCAGTTGACACGTTTCCATAGTTATCAGTAATGGACTTGTAAGCCTTCTCTTAGATGCTGGCATCCTAGACAGTTTGTAAAAAAACACTACGGTGATACAGTGAAAGAGTTGCCAGTGCCATTCTGTACTGTTTTTTTTTTTTTATGTGTGAGATTCCATTAATGGGTGTGGTAGGAAACAGGGTTACTGTGCTTGGGTAGCAGTACTAACAAGCTCCAAATAGTCATTATTTTGGTTTAAAAAAATAGGAAGGTCCTTAACACTATGTCTTATATCAGACTTAACTACTGGATTTACCTTTTTTCCACAACCTGGCTATCTGTATATCTATCTATATATATATATATATATATATATATATATATTTTTTTTTTTTTAATATTTGTTTACCGAGAAAGTCTGACTTGGAACAAAGCCAGTTTTGGGTTGGGAAGAAATACTCCAGATGCATGTCTTTGTAACATGTGAGAAAGCCAGAGTACCTGGAGAAAACCCACATGAATGCATGGAGGACCTGCAGACTCTGCACAGAAGGCACTCCAGCTGAGAATCGAACCAGAGAACCTCTTGTTGTGAGGTGACAACATTACTGCTGCACCACTGTGCCATCCCATATATGCACATACATAGATTTGTATATCTTTTGGAACATAGCAACAATATTATATAAGCAATCACAGGTACCATAGGAGGCCAGCTTAGTGGTATACACTTTTAAGAAGACACACTTAAAAGTTCTTGCCTCCCTTTATGAACACTTAATAGTTCTCATCTCAAAAATCAAGCAGGACAGTAGATGATAATCCTGGTGTAAATTTGTGGTCATCCATCCAATCATGAAGATTTTATTTTTCCTTTTCCTTTATTATTTTTCACCTGTGTTGACTACCTGCCTTTCTGTTATTGCTTACACCCATTCATCAGCTGTCAGTGACAGTGTGGACACTGCCTGGGCAAAAGTTAGTCATAGAGTATGTCATCCAGACAAATATGAAGACAGCTTTATCCTGGTCATCTGCAGACCCTCTGGCTTCAATTCAGCCTATTGTCCACTCTGAATGGCTCACCAGTCTCATGCAACAGACTTTTCTGACCCACAGCCTGAGGCCCCACAGGAGAAATCTGATATCACTACTGGTCCTCCTCTGTAGCCTTAAAGCTCACAAAACATCTCACCTCAGTGATACTCCCTCATCAAATCATTGATCTAATGTAGATCCCTCATTAATTCAGACAGCAGGATATTTTTCTGTTAAGCCTGAAACCTTCCTCTGGTGGCTGGCATGTGTGCCCATGTCATCTCTAGGGCTCCTTATTCTTCTGCTTGAGCATGTGCATTCCCACACACCCGTAGGAAGAACCATCATCATTAGTTTGATAAAACCGAACACTATGAGAAACACCAGAAACTAAAATATATATTCAAGAAGGTGCATCCTATATGAAAATATGTGCCTTAAGTTTTAAAACACTACTAATGGAAATTGTCTCATTGATACCCAGGGGTGCCGTGGCATTACATTTCACTTGCTATTTCTGTTCTTTATACTTTTAGTCTCTGGTATGTATTGTTCATAAAGGTCATTCACATTTCATAAATATATGTGTTTCAACAGGAACATGTAAAGTAAATAGTTTATGTCCTTTATGTCATCATTTTATTGTGGTTGGTTTTCTCATAGTGTTTCTTTAAATTAATTGATTTAATTGAATGTAATTGAGTTGGTCATGTGGTACTGATTGTGTATAAAAACAGTCTTTGAGGAGGTTTAATTGTTCTTATGAAGTCACTGTGTACTACTGATGAAAGTTCTTAACAATTTTAATAAAACAGTGTTACATTTCCAGGTTCTTTCTGCTTTTGTGTTCGGTTTTATCAGTTTAATTTGTGTAGTTTTCTTTGTCATCATTAGTTTGGGAGAATCAAGTCCACATCTTTGATTCCCAGCTGCATCTGCATCACCTGCAAGCCTTGTCTTCCGAGTGGCACATAACTGCCCAGACAACCACATCCTGCTATCATGATGGGCAAGCAGTCAGCAATGGCCATTCCTTCCCATCCTCCCTCACCCGGCTCCATTAGCACCTAGGTAACTTCTCAAATTTGGGTTGTCCCAGCTGTAGTCAGAGCTTTATCTATCTATATTAAAGAGCTGGACTAGGGTGGACATTGATATTCAACTGGAGAGGACTTCAGTGTCTAACAGTCTCTTAAGTATTTGAAGGGGTGAACACTTTCCACTTTAATGCATTCTAGCCATCTTTCCCTGATACCCCTCCTCACATAGTAGAATTCTCAAGGGAACATTTTACCTACACATCTGAGGCAGACTTTGCTGCCTTCATCTTCTTTTAGTTGACAATATGTTTTTTGTGTGACATTAAGTCTCAACATGCCCGTAAATCTACCTAGAGGGAATTAGCAATGTATGACAAGGAACTATGACTCTTCCATAGCACAAGAACATCTACATAAATTATTCATGGAATATGACTCACATCTATTTTAAGATCATTTATAAAGCTGGAAAAAAGCATCCTAAACCTCAGCCTTAACTTACAACAATCATCACCACTGCAGATCAAGAAGTCACAATCCCAGCAGAGGCACCTAAACTCCTTTGCCCCAGGTTGCTAAGAAACTACCATGTGACCTCCTCACTTAGGAAGAAGCCCAGCAGATATCACGGTGCACATTAATATTACTAGGCCTGAAAGTGTAACTAGTCTCATACAGAAGTCATGTTGCTCCTGTGCATGCCACACCTGCTTGTTCATGCCATCATAAGACTAATATAAGGTGTTTTTTATGACCTTGACCAAATGTAATGGTGGATACTCAGATCAGTACAAATCCAATAAGATACAGTCCTTCTTGTATAATCAGAACCACCATCATTGCAGCTTTCCACATTGAGGAAATGCATCAGATCATAATTATGGTCATTGTGTATTGTACCATCAACACTAGGGAATGAATGTGTGACTTATACTCACAGGAATTGCTGCAGTACCGCTGCTTTAGAAGCAAGTTTTATAATTTTCTGGTTAATGAATTCCTGAAATGAAAGGGAGGCCCACACATTGTCCCAGTCAATACAGATACAGCAATATGGCTATCAAAAGGGTTAACTTCTACCAGAAAATTAAACACATTCCTGAATAGCTTGGCAAATTGTTCATTTCTTATACCCGCTTTCAATGAAACTTGACACTCAAGGAGATAGTCCACTATATCTGCATTGTACCCCACCTCCATCTACCCACAACAGAGGTCTAGATCTTTCTAGCATTTTGTAAAGCCACTTTTCTTCTTTTTCTGAGAAAACCTATGCTGTTTTTCAAGCCACTTGTTTCTAATATAATTTATTTACATCTCATTACGTATTTATGTGACACACATTTGCTAGGCCTGGCTCTGTATGATACCTGTACAAACTCCTTCTGGTTCATGAGTAATCAAGGATCCTTACTAACCCCTTAAATGTCACTACTTCATATGCTCTTCCTTAAGCCAGAGGGCTAGGAGTATGCTAGGGTTTCAGATGCAGTTAAAAAAATATATATATATATATATATATATATATATATATATATATAAAATGCATTAGCTAAATGGCTTTGTCATAATACATAAACAGTTGCATATATGCATTTTGTGTACTATATTTAATATGCCAGTCTTTATTACCATGATTTAGAAACATGAACTGTGGTAATGATAGCTAATGGGGAAAAGTATTGCAAAGATTGCACAGTAGTGGATATAGTACATTACTATGAGCTATGCACCATGGTGTCACAGATTTAATCACTGTGTGTTGTCAAATAGTAGCAGGGAGTATCTAGTGAATAATGTATAGCGTATCTGACATACCTTACTCAGTAGCTAGTCCCTGATGCACTATGCTTGGTTGTCACACCAAAAAAGGATCAATAATAAAAAAAATAAATAAATAATCACTCATTAGGCATGATAGTTGGAGCAAGAGGTATCAGCATATTATGCTAATGTAGCCATCTGTTGCCACAGGCACTCCTGTTGGTGAGACTGGTAGTGCGCCGTGGATACATGCACAATTTCGTACTTTGGTAGCCAGGTTTGCCTGTATCACCAGAAATTATATTGCTAGTATGCTATGTTTTAACTTATAAAAAAGTTTATTTTTTAATATATGCACTGATGTTGCTGTTCAGATGTGTACACTGCGCAGCACTTCAGCAAGGAAGGGATCTAAATATGATTGTAGATTCTTTTTTATAAGACCAGTTGCTCCTACTACTATTGGAACTGCCTGGGTATCTTTCTTCCACATTGCCCTTGCTTCTGCCTGCAGATCCTGATATTTTATGACTTTGTCTCTCTGTATGCAAGACACTGTAGTCACTGGGTGTGGCGATTTCAATGATCGATGCTGCTTTTGTCTTCTTTTCATGGACCACTATATCTGGTTTTCTAGCATCTATCTTTTGAACTGTTGGTAATGGGTGATACCATGTGATATAGACTTCATCATTTTCTATGATGCTTTGTGACTCATGTTTCCAGTATTTTTCAGCCACTTCAATACCATAATGCTTGCACAATCCCTAGTGCAATAGTCTTGCCACATTATTATGCCTTTCAATATACAGTCCTTCTGCCATTAGTATGTCACAGCCAGCAATGAGGTGTGCGACTGTTTCCAATTCTGTTTTACAAAACTTACATTTGTCTGTTTCTCCACATGTTCAATGGACTTTGTAAACCGACATGTACGTAGTCCACTATCTTGTGCCGCCAATATTAACCTTTCATCTCTTGGTTTGAACTCACCTCTACTTAACTATTCCTGTATTCATTCCTGATCAACATGAGGTTCTTCCAGTTTTCTATACTTGCAACTACATTTAAGCATTTTACACATTTCTTGCCTTCTCATCTGATCCTTCACCTTATATTCTTTCTTTTGTTTTTTTGGCACATTCCATTGCTTCCTGATTTTTATCTACTTCTGGTTAGATTTCCGTTCCTGCTTGATGCCAAAATGTTTCTGCTAGACTAAGCAGGGAAGTCATCTTAGATTTATTCTCTTCATGTTTCAAAACTTTCACTACATTTGGGTCTTGTGAGATTAGCAGATATGTGTGGAGTCCCATGATTGCAGCTCTATGCATGTAATCAATTTCAAGGAGGCCCATCCCTCCTTCATAACTGGGAATATACACTCTTGGTATGGACTGATTTTTATAAATCATTTGGTGAGCATGAAGCATCCTTCTTGTTTTCCTAGCTAATCTATCCAACACATTTTGAGGCAAGTTACTTACTCCAAAACTGTAAGTTAGGACAGGAAGAACAAATTGGTTTATAGTTGGATTTTCTTCCTAGATGTCAACGCTGTTTCCAGGATTAATTTAAGTCTTCTAAAGTATTCCTTGCTAAGTTTTATTTGTATTTGTTCATGTTTTATTGTTGATCCTTCATCAATTCCCAAATATTTATACGCACTCTTTTATCCATGAATGTGGGATACTATCAAATGCTTTTTTGTGGTCTATCCATGCCATACTTACATTCTTCCCGTTTTTACAATTCTCCACTATGACTTTATTTAACAACAAATGATCCTTTGTTCCATGTGACTTTCTTTTATTGCCCTTTTGTTCTATTGCCATAATTGAGTTTTCTTCTAAATGACTATAAACTCTGTCGGTATCAATTCCAGTATATAGTTTATACGTCAGAAGGCAAGTTATTGGTCTATAATTTTTAAGGTAGCCTGCGGTGCCACTCTTAAGTAGGTGCATTGTTTTCTTCCTGTTGTTAGCCAGGTTGATGTCTGTTCGGGGTGCGCATATAAATAGTTCTTACTCATGACTAAATATTCGTGCAAAGATGTTAATACTTTTAACCAAAAGTTAGGTACTGCATCTGGGCCTGGGGTTTTCCAATTAGAGTCTTTTCTTAACTTTGTTTCAGTCTCTGTGGCTGTTACTTCATCCCATTTCATATCCTGTACCTTTAATCTTATTATTTCTTTTACTTATTCTACCCATGTAGCATTTTTGTTATGTTCCACAGGCTCTTCATAGATACTTCTCCAAAATGTTTCTATTTCTTCTTATTTTTTTTTTGGTGGTCTTTCAATTCTTTTACCTTGTTGCCCAATTGTCTGTAAAACTTTTTTGGGTCATCAATAAATTACTTATTTTGTACTTTTTCTTTATATTTATCTGTATATCTTCTAAGGTTTTCTGCCTGTGATGAGATTTTTTAGTTTGTTATTTGCAATAGTGCATAATAGATCCTTATTTGTTCTAATACTGTGCATTGTTTTTATCACATCTATCTGTCTAAGTATTTTTGGGCGGCCACGGTGGTGCAGTGGTTAGCATTGCTGCCTCACAGCAAGAGGTTCTCCAGTTCGATCCTCGGCTGGGGTGCCTTCTGTGCAGAGTCTGCATGTCCTCCCTGTGGTCGCGTGGGTTTCCTCCGGGTGCTCCGGTTTCCTCCCACATCCCAAAGACATGCTGCAGGTGGATTGGACACTCTAAATTGGCCCTAGGTGTGCGTGTGAGTGTGCCTTCTGTGGAAGGTTGGGCGCCGGGCTGGCAACTCGACACCGTAAAACTCCACTGCCATTCAATGTGCGGACAAGGTGATCCGCTGTGGCGACCCCTAACCGGGAATAAGCCGAAAGAAGAAGATCTGTCTAAGTATTTTTGTTGATCTGTTCCCTCTTCTATACTCTTTTAACAGTGACACTTCTTGTCTTAATTGCTTTATAGTTTTCTCTATTTGATATTTCCATGATGGCATTCGATTTCTCCCCTTCCTTTCCCTCACTACCCTGTGTTCTTGTGGTAGAATTTCATCAGTTATTACTTTAGCTGCACAGTAATATATCCTGTTTACTTCAGTTACATTGCATGGATCTCTATAGACAGTCCTAATTACTGAATCCATTTGTTTTATCAAACTTCTGACTTTTTGGGTTTTATTGACCTTCTGCAGTCTATTTCTTTCATTGATCTTAATATATCTATCTATGTCAATTAAATCAAGGAACTCTCCTCAGCTTGTTTTCTTCTAAACTGTGGGCACATTTTTTGTTTTCCATTTCCTGTGGGCATTCTGTAGAAAGTTTTATTGCATCTTCCTCTCACACATTCTCTTCAATTTCATCCTGTGCCATCCGTTGCTCTGTCATATGGGAACTCACTGACCTTTCACTCCTCAACATTGACTGCATCAAGAGTTTCCACAGTTTCCTGTTCCTTCCCCTAGCTGTCCAGCTTCAAGTGAATGTTTATACTGTTTTTTATTTTCATATGGCACCTGACCAATTGCTTCCCATTTCACTGGTTTCCCCTTAATTTGGAGGTCCATTGCTCTATCCTGTTGTGGTGCTTTCTGAATTAGATTTTCTACATTGAATCCTTCACTTCGGAGGTACTCCATAACCTTGGTTTCTATTTCTTTAACTTCTCCATTACTAATTTCCTTTTTGACTTTTCCTCTTTGTCTTCTTATTTTTTGTACTGTAAAGATTTCCATGTCCGGATATCATATTGACAAGACACCCCTTAGAGTTGACCCAGTAATCAGGGACTTAGGGACACACATAGATAGTAATCTAACCTTTGATCATCACGTGTCTACAGTGGTGAGGAAATCATTCTATGCTGCACAACTTATAAACAAAGGTATGACATCTAAGTCCAAGGAAGTCATTGTTCCACTGTATTCGGCATTCATCAGCCCTATCATTGAGTACAATGCCCCTTTGGTGTGTACCTAACCAGGCATATCCAACAACTAGAACATCCACAGAGGTTCCTCACTAAAAGAATACAGGGCATAACTAATATTTCCTATGCTGACCACCTCAAGGCCCTATCCCTGTATTCTGTCTCCTACAGGCTTTTGAGGGGAGAGCTATGCCTGGCATATGGGGCATTGTCAGACTCCACTCTGATGGACCTCCTGCATATCCACAAAACAAACAGTACCAGAATTACCCATTCTAAGGACTTAAATCTTGCCTGTGATATAAATAGGACCTCCTGGAGAGATAGGTATGTATCTCAGAGACTACCCCATCTATGGAACAGGATTTCCATCCATGTGAAGCAGAGTTCCTCCCTAACCCAATATAAGTGCAACTTGAACAATTGGATGGGAAACTGGAAATTCATCCCTGGTTTGGCACCTGTGTCTCTAATGCAAACAGGTAACCTGTAAATGGTTCATCTCCCAGGCCCATGCTTACACTTATCAAGGGTGTCAGAACATGTCAGAGATTTGGGATGCATGACTAGGCCTACAAAAACCCTTGTGGTCATTACCCTAGTAAACAACACACACCAGCACTGCCTTTACATAAAAACACAAACCACACACCCACCTTCACAGAGGTTCTCAATAAAAATCTACCCAAATAGCAGAGACCTCCAAGGCAGAAACACACATTGACCACCACAACACAACACTAATCATGAGACACATAACTCTCCTAAACAGTGTGCCACTCAACCAAAGCCCCTAAGGCAAAACAGCATGGCCAGCACACTAGTCATAGGTGACTCGATAGTGAGGCACACTGATGTCCCACTCACTAGGTTAAATAAGGAGAAAGTAACAGTCAGCTGCCTGTCAGGTGCCAGGATCCACCCTATAATGCACACACCCAGGTCCCTCAACAACAGGTACAAATATGACTCTGTCATTGTACATGTGGGTGTGAATGACCTGAGATGTTCCTCCCTGGACTACATGAAAAGAGACATGGAGGACGTCTCGGATTATGTAGCCAAGGCGGGTACGACCCTAGCCCTAAGCAGCATCCTACCATTACCCAGAATAATACCACAGTACAAGCAAATAATGACTGATTTCAAAAACTGGCTAAGTTTCTGTTGTCATTGTAAGGGGATCCAGTATCTATCTGCCTGGGATGTCATGATTGACAGTCCTCAATGCTTTGCCAGAGATGGTCTGCATCTGTCACTCCTGGGCTTCCAGATACTGGCCAAGGCTCTTGCCACCCCTATAGTGCCTTTTTAGGTGGTGTTCCAAAGACCAAATTACCATCATAACAGCTACAAACAAATGCAATCTGAGGGTCATACTGCTCAATGCTAGAAGTCTAAATCTCAAAATGTACTCACTTGAAGCACTCCTTAAAATGGAGAACATCGACATTTGTGCTGTAACAGAGACCTGGTTCAGGGTAGCAGAAAGTATCCCTGCACTACCAGGCTATAACTCATTTTACACCTTTCGGCCCCAGAACTTGGACCGAAGCTCCAAAGGTGGTGGTGTTTCTATATTCATAAAGTATGCCCCCACCTCCAGACTGATAGCCCAACATAATGCATCAGAGATACTTCAGATGCAGCTAACACTGGGTAAGAAAGCGATTCAGGTCATAGCCTGTTATAGGTCTCCAACCATTACCCAAGACACTCACTCCACATTCCTAACCACCCTAGAGAATATTAGGGTCGAGCCTAACACACTCATACTGGGCGATTTCAACTACCCCTCCATTAACTGGGAAAACTACTTATGTACCAATACACTTGCCCAATGTTTCCTGCAATTCATTAATTCCAATGCCCTGGAGCAGCTCGTTCTTACCCCCACTAGAGGTAGCAACATCCTTGACCTGGTTATTACTAACATGGGCGACCATTGCTCTGCACCAATAGTCAACTCCTCCCTGGTTAGATCCGACCACAAACTAATCACCTTGGAAATCCACATCCCTCCACCCCCCCCCACCCCCCGCAAAGATAACCCTTATGAAAAACTTCTCAAACCTAACTTTGGACTCCTAAGAACAGAGGTGGCTAACTTCACGGCACCCATGCAAATGGAGAATAGTTGCATGACCGAATACGTACACAAATGCATGGATCTCGCCATACCCAATAGAACCAAGATGCTCTCCTCCAAAAAAAGGAAGCCAACCTGGTGGTCCTCTGCCATTAACAAACTCTACAACAGAAGGAGGAAACTGATGTGGAATAAGGTGAAGTCCCAAGACTGGAAAAACTCCCTTATCAGCCCCAAGAAAAAGTTGAGATCCCTCATTAAATACTCTAAAGCTAGCTATGAAACAGAATTGCAGCAGATAGTAAAGACAACCACAAGGCCTTCTATAGTTATGTAAAGTACCTCCATGGCAATACCCAGATTTGTTTTGAGCTACTGCACAATGGTACCTCCTATACTGAGCCAACAGATATTGCCAATATACTGGCCGACAGATTCAGTGCCAACTTTTACCCCTCTCTCCCCCAAAGGTCCAATCACAATACCAGTAGATTGCCAGGCACCAAGTATTACTGCTGCACAGGTTAAAACAGCACTGTCCAAGGCCAAGACTGCAGTTTCTATGGGACGTGACAATATCCCTGGCTTTGTTCTACATGAACTACAGAGTGAACTGGCACTTCACCTGTGTGCCCTATTCAATCACAGCCTCAACTCAAGCTTTGTCCCTACCGAATGGGGCACTGCTATAGTCATCCCTCTCCACAAAGGAGGAGCGACTACAGACCCTGGGAACTATCGCCCCATTAGCCTGACTAGTCTGATATGCAAAGCTATGGAACTCATCATCATGGACCTAATAAACAAGGATATCGGGAATCTCCAAACTCTGGATCCCACACAGTTTGGTTTTGTGAAGGGTAGATCATGCCTGCTCAATTTGGTCGACTTCTTTGAATCAGTCACCAGAGATATGGATGAAGGCAAGGTCATTAATACAGCCTACCTTGATATGGCCAACGCCTTTGATACCATTCCCCACTCAGGAATCATAGAAAAACTCATTAAGCTAGGCATCAACCCCTATATATATATCACTAGGTGGGTTGCAAACTGGCTCACAGATAGAACCCACAGTGTGAAAGTAGCTGACTCCAAGTCAGACTGCTGACCAGTGACAAGTGGAGTCCCACAGGGATCGATCCTGGGTCCTCTCCTGTTTGGTATCTACTTCTCAGAAGTCCAGACCAACATGAAGGGACTCTGGCTGACAACGTTTGCAGAGGATTGAAAGTTGGGAGCCATTATTAACTCCCCAAGTGAAGTTGACATCCTACAGAAAGGTCTCACTAAGACCAATGACTGGTGTCAGAACCATGGCCTTAAGCTCAATGCCAAAAAATGTGTCATCATCCCCTTTGGGAAAAACCCACTTCCCATGAACTACCACATCGATGGTAGTCCACTGAACACAGAAGACGTTATAAGAGATCTGGGAACACAGGTTGACAGCAACCTCTCTTTTGACCACCACACTGCCACTGTGGTCAGAAAGTCCTTCTATTTGGCACATCTCATTACTAAGGGTTTTGCATCCAGGAAGAAAGAGGTCATGGTCTCCCTCTACTCTTCCCTCATTAGGCCAATCATTGAGTACAATGCCCCATTTGGCATGTACCTCACTAGACACCTGTAACAACTGGAGGGGCCGTAAAAGTACCTGACAAAGAAGATCCTAGGCCTTAAACACTTGTTCTATATGGACAGACTCAAAAAAACTCCAACTATTCTCTGTCTCATATTGCCTACTTAGAAGTGATCTCTGCTTGACTTATAAAGCCATGTCTGACCCAGATCTGTTAGAAATGTTACATCTAAAAAAATCCCAATCCCTCTGCACCACACACTCCAGAGACCTCAACCTTATTACCACAATCAACAGAACGTGCTGGAGGGACAGGTTCATAACCCAGAGACTGCCCATGCTATGGAACAGACTTCCCATACATGTCAAACAGAGCACTTCACTAGCCCTCTTAAAGAGAAATCTTGATGAGTGGATGGGAAATAGAAAATCACCCCGGGGATCACTCCAGTGGCTCTACTCGACAGAGGCACTGGAAACTACGGTTGGGTGGCACTATGACAGGGTAATCCTATGTGCTAGGCTTGTAAAGGCTCCAGGGCCATTAGCCTAGTACACACCTTTGAACTTATGAACCTATGAACCTTTGCTTGTATTTCTCTTCAGATATCTTTGGTGCTGCTCTTTTTGTACTGATTAGTTTTACTTTCACTTTTGCATAGATATTACACCTTATTAAATCTATTTTTCTTTCCCATGTCCATATTTCTTCTTCAGATGTCTTCTGTTTCTCCTTACTTTGGGTACTCATTCCATCATGCTGTGATGTAACCTGTATTAGACTTTCTGCATCAAATCATTCACTTCACACGCACTCTATAACTTCAACTTCTATTTTTTTTTTACTTCTGCTTTACTAATCTTTTCTACATTCCCTCTTGGTGATATTATTTTTTTTATTGTGAAATTTTCCATGTTTGGATGCTGTTACCTTTGAATATCTTTGGGGCTGCCTTCTTTATGTTGATTAATGTGGCTCTCGCCTTTGCATAAATATTACACCATATCAAATCTCTCTTTCTTTCCCATGTCCATATTTCTTTTTTATACTTTTCAAAAATGTCTAGGTTTTGTTGTTTGCATTTTTGCACTTGCTCAGATGCTTCTTTTTCCAAACAGCTCAAAGTTTCTTGGTCTATATAATGTTTTTCACAAATCTGTTGTATTAGTGAGCACAAATTTTTATTTGAAGCTTCTAACAGTTTTTCTTGTGGAAGTATTTTTCTTTCCTTTAATTTCTCTGTTAATCTTTTTGTATATTGTGTCTGGAAATTCTGGGCTTTTTGAATAATAATAACAATACATAATTTCTTTCTTATCCTCAATAGTCCACTCTATCGTCTTTATTGCTCTTCTTTGGCCTATCAGTTTTTGTGATTTTTGTGGACTGCTACTTCCTTCTACAAAAAGGGAGCCATCCTCCTGCTGGGCCTGGCCTGTCCCCATTATAGGAATGTTTCTGTATTTTGGGGATTCTTCACTGTCATTTTTTCCAGTCCTGGCACCAGTGCACCTACCAGGATTAGGTACTTTTTTTATCTTGGGTCTTGTGCACACAGCTATCTTTTTAATTTTTGACCTACTTCTGTACATGATATATGCTATATAAATACAGTCCATATATCAGTATCACCTTGGTGAGTGTTTGTGAAAAACAGGGTCCACCTCGTGAAGGTACTCAATTTCAGCAGTACTACTCTCCTTTGCTTGCTGACTTACCATCTCTCCATTCGAACCCCTATGCCCCCAGTGAGAGGTGGCTGTTTGTGCCAGTAACATGAAAGCACTTTGATAACAACTTGGTCAGTTCAGAGCTAGCCCACTGTTTTCACAAGTATTAGGAGAATGTTGGTAGTAATGCACAAGTATAAGGAAAATGGCAGTAGTATTGCACAAGTATTAGGAGAATGGTGGTAGTAATGCACATGTATAAGGAGAATGGCAGTAGTAATGCACAAGTATAAGGATAATGGAGGTAGTAATGCACAAGTATAAGGAGAATAGTGGTAGTAATGCACAAGTAAAAGGAGAATAGTGGTAGTAATGCACAAGTATAAAGAGAATAGTGGTAGTAATGCACAAGTATAAAGAGAATGGTGGTAGTAATGCACAGGTATTAGGAGAATGCTGGTAGTAATGGACACGTATAAGGAGAATGACGGTAGTAATGCACAAGTATAAGGAGAATGGTGGTAGTAATGCACAAGTATAAGGAGAATGCTGGTAGTAATGCACACATATAAGGAGAATGGCGGTAGTAATGCACAAGTATAAGGAGAATGGCGGTAGTAATGCACAAGTATAAGGAGAATGGTGGTAGTAATGCACAAGTATAAGGAGAATGGTGGTAGTAATGCACTAGTCTAAGGAGAATGGCAATAGTAATGCACAGTATAAGGAGAATGGAGGTAGTAATGCACAAGTATAAGGAGAATAGTGGTAGTAATGCACAAGTATAAGGAGAATGGCAGTAGTAATGCACAAGTATAAGGAGAATAGTGGTAGTAATGCACAAGTATAAGGAGAATAGTGGTAGTAATGCACAAGTATAAGGAGAATGGCAATAGTAATGCACAAGTATAAGGAGAATAGTGGTAGTAATGCACAAGTATAAGGAGAATAGTGGTAGTAATGCACAAGTATAAAGAGAATGGTGGTAGTAATGCACAAGTCTAAGGAGAATGGCGGTAGTAATGCAGAAGTATAAGGAGAATGGCGGTAGCAATGGAAAATCTGACCACAGATACATGCCTTTTCATACTTCTGTAAGGTGGTTTAATGTCAGGCTTCTATGCCTCAGGATTATTTTCAGGCATGCCTTGGGCCAAATACAGACAACAAAATATGCAAATAATCACCCATAGCAAGTGCCAAGCTTCTCCTTTCTCTGGTTTATTATAGATGAATACTCCTTCCTCTGGAGTGTTCTTTAATGTTCTCTGGCTGAAATATCTTAGCAGAAGCATTAGAAATAATCCTAAAGAGTATAAAGTGACTTAGCTTTAAATTAATGTCCCCATTTACAAAAGACCTGCCATACCTCTCAACTGTCCAGATTGTTGCCGAATGTCAGGAGTTTTGCCTCATATTTTTAGACCATTCCTCATAATACTTGTGGTTTTCTGGCAAATCAGTTTGGATTGAATTCTCTAAATAATGACAGATATTTCAGTTTCAGATTTCACATCCTTCAGAAAATGCATGTTACACAAAAGTTTATCAGAGCAGTATTTAAACTCTGTCCCTATTTTGTGGGATTTGTCCCCCTTTTATTTTTGGCTTTGTCCAGATTCCCTGTGCTAAGAGGTTGAGAGGTATACTTTTAGCTATGTACTCTAAACATCTAAATACACAGGAAAATTAGTTTGTTTAAATAAAAAAAATCCCAGGAGTTAGCTTACTTTTGCATTCTTATTTCTGTGATAAAACAAGAACTGTTTGTGTGTGTACAAAAGTACCGCAACATCCCAACACCATATCTCCCTCTTCTGGGGGATGGGGACTGAAATAGCTGAGGGTGATGCTATGGATACTGTTTCATTCTGTAGCAGTGAGAGTTGGAGCAGTCAGTTTCTGGTCATACTTAGGGTGGAGTGCATTTACTCCCTCTTAAGAATGATTCATCCCAGTTTATCAAAGTTCAATTCCACTAGCATTACTAAAAAATCCCCTCCTCAGCCATAATTTTAATATCCCTTTCTATGACTCTGTGAAAGAGAGTTAATTGATGAGGGGACTGAAGTTCAGCTGTAAATGTCGGGGGGCACCAAAAATATTAAAATGAATTCTTAGCTTCCAGGTTCATGTTGTATATAATGGCATGGCGATAACGACATGGAGATAGGTAGGGACTATTTAGCAGCAAGGACATGAGGTACTACTCCAGTCAATGGCTTTCAAGACCACACATGTGAATGCATTTATTAATATTTAATAAGGTTCACTCAGTCAATGCTGCTAATAGTTTGTTTACTATCAAGTTAATGTAAATTGCTGTATTGCAGACCTGTATCTCACGACAATTGCACCATCAGAACACAATATCAGGACCTACAATATCAAAGCCAAAGGCCTGCCCTCTTCAGAATCCAGGGCAGTAATAATTCCTGGATCTGCACTCATACGGTGTTTCAGTATTCAATGTTTTCTTTGTTGTGGGCCCCAACATTGTGGTCTAATGGAGTGACTGTTGTGAGATATAGGTCCCATGATAAGATCATAGTAAACCCTAAAACTTCACAGTCTTCAAAGTAAGCCCTAAAATTCCACAGCATTCAAATAACAGTGATGGCTAAAGCATTATGTTACTTTCTTCTTTAAAAATTAAAAATAAGCAAATGAACATCAGTATGAACATTTTACTATTGTACGAAGTTGATTCAGGAATCAAATTACAAGAGTGCTCAGAAATTCATTTTGAATAAGAATATGAGAAAGAAATGTCAGTCACAAAGTATTGGTTTATTAGCCAGTCAAATAGACTGACAAAATTGTAGTCAAATAGATTTTTACTGTTTTAACTAACATAACACAACCTCTCTTAATGACTTTCAAACAGTAAAAATGGTCAACAGTGTAATTTCTTAGAAGGGGCTGTATAAGAGTCTGGGGTACTACTTGGAGGGTTTCTCTTCTTCTACTGTTTTTTCAGTCTCATGGTGATGCAGCAGTTTAATTTAGCTTGTTTAATGCAATTTTTAAACAAAAATGTAATGTCTAGTACAATTTCTAAACAGAGATAACTTTTAATAAACATTGATATTATGCACATAAGCTTAAATATATTGTGCAGAATACCTATTAAATAATTATGACTAAAGGCAGACAAGTGCTCACAGGAGCTCTTCTTCTGGCTTTTCCTGGTTAGGGGTCACCACAGCGAATCACATGTCTGCTCATGATTGACAGTGGAGTTTTACAGTGTCGAGTTGCCAGCCTGGCACCCAACCTTCCACAGAAAGCGCACATACTACTCAGACAAGCTCCTCGTGGTCCTGCAGAGTGGTCCTAGCTATAGAGAACTCAGAAAAGTGACTACTTTCTGGATTTAAGTATCTTTGCTGTTTTTTTACTTGAAATAGCTTCTCTATCTTACGCTAAACAAGCTTAAACTGTTTTTTTAGCTGTTTGCTGCATTATTTTAATATCTGCACTTAAAGTTACATTTTAGTCGAATTTGATCGAAAGTTTGTTTGTTTGTTTGTTTAATTTAACTGTTGAGGCTGCCCACTAAAGTGGGCTAGCCTGTGTAACTGATTTATTACTGTTTCTGCATTTTCTGTGTGTTTCTATCTAAAAACAAAAAAAAACAAAAAAAAAAATCCTTGTTTTCCCGCCTCTCCTCGACTAGTTTAGACCAGTTTACAGGCATTGCTGTATTCTGGGCTGTGGTGTAGTTCCTGTGTTGTCTAATACCTTACTTGGATAGAAGGAAGTTTCTTTGCTCACCAGTGGGAGTGGGGAGCCTTGAGCAGCCTACCTGTCCCTGTAGGAAGTGACCTCAGCACAAGAGCTGTAGTAATTGGTTGTTTTGGACCATTTCTAGCTCTTTTGAAGTTCCCTGTTTAAAATCCGCCTCTGGGCATTTTTTTCTGGCTATACTACTCAGACAAGCTCCTCGTGGTCCTGCAGAGTGCTCCTAGCTACAGAGAACTAAGAAAAGCGACTACTTTCTGGATTTAAGTATCTTTGCTGTTTTTTTACTTGAAATAGCTTCTCTAGCTTACCCTAAACAAGCTTAAACTGTTTTTTAGCTGTTTGCTGCATTATTTTAATATCTGCACTTAAAGTTACATTTTAGTCGAATTTGATCGAAAGTTTGTTTGTTTGTTTGTTTAATTTAACTGCTGAGGCTGCACACTAAAGTGTGCTAGCCTGTGTAACTGATGTATTACTGTTTCTGCATTTTCTGTGTGTTTCTATCTAAAAACAAAAAAAAACAAAAAATAATCCTTGTTTTCCCGCCTCTCCTCGACTAGTTTAGACCAGTTTACAGGCATTGCTGTATTCTGGGCTGTGGTGTAGTTCCTGTGTTGTCCATTACCTTACTTGGATAGAATGGAGTTTCTTTGCTCACCAGTGGGAGTGGGGAGCCTTGAGCAGCCTACCTGTCCCTGTAGGAAGTGACCTCAGCACAAGAGCTGTAGTAATTGGTTGTTTTGGACCATTTCTAGCTCTTTTGAAGTTCCCTGTTTAAAATCCACCTCTGGGCATTTTTTTCTGGCTATACTACTCAGTCAAGCTCCTCGTGGTCCTGCAGAGTGGTCCTAGCTACAGAGAACTCAGAAAAGCGACTTCTTTCTGGATTTAAGTATCTTTGCTGTTTTTTTACTTGAAATAGCTTCTCTAGCTTACCCTAAACAAGCTTAAACTGTTTTTAGCTGTTTGCTGCATTATTTTAATATCTGCACTTAAAGTTACATTTTAGTTGAATTTGATCGAAAGTTTGTTTGTTTGTTTGTTTGTTTAATTTAACTGTTGAGGCTGCCCACTAAAGTGTGCTAGCCTGTGTAACTGATTTGTTACTGTTTCTGCATTTTCTGTGTGTTTCTATCTAAAAACAAAAAACAAAAAATAATCCTTGTTTTCCCACCTCTCCTCGACTAGTTTAGACCAGTTTACAGGCATTGCTGTATTCTGGGCTGTGGTGTAGTTCCTGTGTTGTCTATTACCTTACTTGGATAGAAGGAAGTTTCTTTGCTCACCAGTGGGAGTGGGGAGCCTTGAGCAGCCTACCTGTCCCTGTAGGAAGTGACCTCAGCACAAGAGCTGTAGTAATTGGTTGTTTTGGACCATTTCTAGCTCTTTTGAGGTTCCCTGTTTAAAATCCGACTCTGGGCATTTTTTTCTGGCTATACTACTCAGACAAGCTCCTCGTGGTCCTGCAGAGTGGTCCTAGCTACAGAGAACTCAGAAAAGTGACTACTTTCTGGATTTAAGTATCTTTGCTGTTTTTTTACTTGAAATAGCTTCTCTAGCTTACCCTTAACAAGCTTAAACTGTTTTTTTAGCTGTTTGCTGCATTATTTTAATATCTGCACTTAAAGTTACATTTTAGTCGAATTTGATCGAAAGTTTGTTTGTTTGTTTGTTTAATTTAACTGTTGAGGCTGCCCACTAAAGTGTGCTAGCCTGTGTAACTGATGTATTACTGTTTCTGCATTTTCTGTGTGTTTCTATCTAAAAACAAAAAAAACAAAAAAAAATCCTTGTTTTCCCGCCTCTCCTCAACTAGTTTAGACCAGTTTACAGGCATTGCTGTATTCTGGGCTGTGGTGTAGTTCCTGTGTTGTCCATTACCTTACTTGGATAGAAGGAAATTTCTTTGCTCACCAGTGGGAGTGGGGAGACTTGAGCAGCCTACCTGTCCCTGTAGGAAGTGACCTTAGCACAAGAGCTGTAGTAATTGGTTGTTTTGGACCATTTCTAGCTGTTTTGAAGTTCCCTGTTTAAAATCCGCGTTTGCCCGGCTTTGCGCGTTTGTGCGCATAGTGTAGCGCCAGTTAAACCAGGTTAAACTTCTTCTGGCTCGGCCAAGTCTGCTCTTCAAATTTTCCCTTAAGGCAGCTCTACTCTTAGTATAATCAGACTACTCACTATATTATAAGCCTAGCACTTGTTCTCAAAACTTCTCTACTAAGTAAGCACTCTCGTACTAAGTAAGCACTACATCCACCTACCACCCCTGTGAATATCCACTTCCCTTAAAGGCACAGCACTCCCTTATACTGTTCTAGCATGTCGAGTGGTAGATTACTGGCATCCTCTCCAGTTCAGCTGGTTAATCTGGGTATCTTGAGACAATGTTACAGTTGTCTCATGTACACAGACAACCCTCTCCTCCTCCCAACAAACACAAACACATGTGAGAGATGCAACTATATAGCCAAACTGGAGGCTGAACTCTCTCAACTCAGGGCTGGCATGACCAGGCAGGGACGTCGGGAGGCATACGCACTGTACTGATTTCAGTACAACGTATGTAGAAGGGGGGGTAGCATTTTAAACTTTCTTTTCCTTCGCGCTTTACTGCACAATGACGTCAGCACACTTTAGGCAGCCAGTCAGCGTTCCGAGCGGGTAGCGTTTAGGCAGCCAGTCAGCGTTCCGAGTGGGTAGCGTTTAGGCAGCCAGTCAGTGTTCCGAGCGGGTAGCGTTTCAAACTTTCTTTTTTCGCGCTTTAAACATTATGTTTGTCACGCTTTACTGCACATTGGGACTGGGAGCTCCAAATGCTTGTCGAACAGGAGATTCGCTTTACTGCATGTTGGGACTGGGAGAGGATTCGTTATGTTGGTATGAGCAGGATTCCCGAGCTGGTCTCACTTCATGGAGGGTTGGTGAGTACTAGTAGTGTGTGTGTGTGAAAATGCCCCAGGTGGGATGTACTGGTGTGTGTGTGTGTGTGTGTGTGTGTGTGTGTGTGTGTGTGTGTGTGTGTGTGTGTGTGTGTGAATGCCCCAGGTGGGATGTACTGGTGTGATAACTCATGGTGGTGTGGTAGGGAATACCTCAGGCTTGAACCCTGTACCTTGTATGCAGGTGTTAAAGACCTGAATTCCCTACCCACCACCATTTGTAAAAAAATTGCAGATTTTTGCCTCATATTTGATCTGATCAATATTTGTATGTATCTGTGGGTTTTAAATATTGCAATGCTTGAAATTTGATGGTGCAGTGGTAGCAATGTAACATTGATGCCTCACAGCTGTAGGTTCTTGGGTTTGGTTCTTGGCTGGGGTGCCTTCTTTGTGTGTGTGGGGGTCTGTATCTTCTCCCTGTGTTTGTGTGGGTTTGCTTTTGTGTCCTCCCATGTTACAAAGACATGTCTGCATTATTTTTTCCTGGGCCTCTGCTGAGAATTGTGTTTTCTTTTGTTCCAAGTCAGACTGTCCTGATTAACAAATTGACAGGCATTTAAATGTCAGACTTCAGGTTTCTGAATGTTTACTTCCTTACATATTTGATGGTGCAGTGGCAGTATTGTTGCCTCACAGCTGTAGGTTTTCTGGTTTGATTCTTGGCTGGGGTGCCTTCTGTGTGGAGTCTGCATCTTATCCCTGTGTTTGTGACATAGTAAAACAACTTTTTATTCTAGCAATAAATATGTACTAACCTTTTTTATAGCAATTTTTTTAAGTTTATGACTATTTAAAATTTGTCCTTATTTTTGGGACTGTAATACCCTGTTATTTGCTTTGTCCAGGTTTTTTGTGCTAAGGTTGACAGCTATGGCAAGAACTGAATTCACTGAATATGTTTGAGGGCTGTATTCCCTCATTACTGGGTTTGTCCAGGTGTTTTGTGCCAAGAGGTTGACAGCTATGGTGAGAACTGAATTCATTAAATGATAGCCATTTAAGTTTCAGTCTTCCTCTCTTTCACAAAGCAGGTGATTTGGCATAGTGGTATGTTGTTCTGACTATTTTGCACAGTGACCTTGGCAGTAAAATGTATGATGGTAACACAGCATTTTATTCTAGCAGCTTTCCAAGATTATACAAGCAATGTTTAATGTGTTCCTGTTTTTTGCCCTTTTGACCCACCCCAATAAATTTGGCTTTTTCCAGATTTCTTGTGCTGTGAAGTTGAGATGTAGTTGAGTATTGCGTAGATTTTACAAGGAACTGAGAGCTGCAGGGGAAGAGAAGTTTAGTGCTGATTATGCAAAGTCAGCTCACATTGCTAGTAGCACAAAATGTTGTGTACTTGCTTTTAATGTAGAAGGTTGTTGGTTCTACTCCCATAAGGGGTGAATGCTGCTGTACTGAAAGTTAAGACACTAACTGTTATCAGTTTGCCATCCATTTCCTATTGCAATATTACTAGCTTATTATAAATGTAATTTAGGCAATTTATTCCTCAGGGGCATCAGACACTATTTTTCGGTGAAGTCATGAAATATAAAGGTGATTGCTAGCAGCAACCTCTTCATTAGTTAGATTTATTTAACGTGGAATTATTTAGCTTTTTTTACTACTTCAGAGATTGTGCATATTATTTACTGATAATGGTGGACTGTAAAAGTTTGACTAGGCTTTTATGATGGAAATGTTCTGAATTGGGCAGTTTGTTTCATTGTTTACTGGAAAAATGGAAAAATGTTCAAAGCAATAGGAAGGTGTATCAAAGAGCACATGTATGTTTCATATGCAAGGGGCCTATGATTTAAAAGCAGCCCAGAATTAATTTTTATCTGCCACGGATAAAATGTATTTTTCTTTGAATGTGGGTTTTAATGTTGTTTCAATGAATGTGAGTTTCAAGGGCAGAGAAGTTTTAATGCCAAGTTTGTTTAGCAGATGTCTTAGTGTTTGTGCTGTAAAATGCAAAATAAAACTTTCAAATGAAGTTCAAATCATCATAGAAGTAAATCAGTATGCACATTAGTGTTTATGGTAAATGGAGTGAAATAGCAAAGTAATGGATCATTGGAATGGCTGCAGGGAGGCTCCATTCGACCATGGTTTTGTGAAGGGGAAGGGCAGCAAACTTAGACAGCCCCAGCTGAGCTATACCTCCCAACTGTCCAGATTTTCAAAGAATGAATAGATTTTTGCTTCTTATTTTTGGTTTGTTCCTCAATTTGTGGTTTTCTGGCAAATGATTTAGAAATTAAGTCACTAAATAATGACACACTAGTTTCAGACTTTATAACCTTCAGAAAAATGCATGCTAAAATAAGACCTGTTCTATCAACTGTCCCAGTTTATACAAGAGCAATTTTAGTACTGTTTATATGTTCCCTCAATATATTTGGCCTTGTCCAGATTTATTGCATTAACAGGTTGAGAGGTACATGCAAATTGCTTTATAGAATTAGGCATAGCCAAACCTCAACTGTCCCTGATTTTGGCTCAAAATGTTGCTCTTCCCCTAATGATCCCTCCACAAAATATCAATTTTGGAAGAAAACATAGAGGGTTTACTTTACTTTTATAAATAACTGTAATGATCAAAGTTATACATTACTTTTATTTCAGAAATGCATGTAGATTCTCTAATTTTGTCAG
Organism: Protopterus annectens; assembly: GCF_019279795.1. Lineage (NCBI taxonomy): Eukaryota > Metazoa > Chordata > Ceratodontiformes > Protopteridae > Protopterus > Protopterus annectens. The sequence goes on along the minus strand of NC_056739.1, from coordinate 1,589,188,637 downwards.
CTGCTCTAAGTTAACTGTGCTCATATTAAAATGGTGTCCCTCCTTTGACAGGTTCCCAGCTGTATTGTCTGGCAATTTTATATTTTTGCATCACATTTTTGTCCGTTTTTCATAAAATTGCAGTTTTCTGGCAAATTAGTGGCAAATTGTTAAAGACCTGAAGTTAGAAAATAATGCAGACATTTCAGTTTCAGATTTCATACCTTTCAGAAAATTCGTACTGATGCAAGACCTACTACTATTCTATTATCTTTCTAAGTTTATAAGAGCAATATTTAAAAAAAAATGTCCTTATTGTTGGGCCTTTGCCTCAGTTTTATTTATGAGTTTGTTGCTGTAAGAGGTTGAGAGGTTGTGTGTGTGTGGTAGGTAGCATACCTCTCAACTGTCCAAATTTTGCAGAATGTCCAGATTTTTGCCCCATATTTTTAGTCTGTTCCTCATAAATTTTGTGATTTTCTAGAAAATCATTGAAGGCTGAAATTGCTAAATAATGACAGACATTTGAGCTTCAGACTTCATGTCCTTTAGAAAAATTCATACTAGCACAAATCCTGTTATTCTAGCAACTTTCTAAGTTCACGAGAACATTATTTAATAAATGTCCCTGTTTATTTTAGGCTTTGTCCATATTTCTTGCACTAAGAGGTAGGTAGGGGTGTGTGTGTGAATGAAACATCCTAGTTAGTGGTAGCAGGTGGTTAGTAATTTACTCAAGCTCAAAACCTGTACCTTAGTTACAGAAAACAAAAGCATAAAGTCTCTACCCCAACTACCATGCTGCATTTTTCAAAGAACTGACATTTCAGGTTAATTTTCAATTCAAGGAACCGAGTTTGAGTGAATTTATATTATATTACTGAAGAGGCATTACAGCGAATGCCTCTTCATCGACACTAAAAGAGCGAACCGTGAATTACGAGAATGGCCGTAGCTTGGCTGGAGAGGGGGGTAGCAGTTTGAGAGCTGTCAGTACAAATTTGAAAATCCTAGCTACACCCCTGTGACCAGGCAGGAGGAGATGGTAACCACACACACAACAAACCCAGTCCCACATAGACCTACCACAACTGCAAACCAAACAACTAAAAACACAAAGACATACTTGGAGGCTCTAATAAAAAACTTACCAAAACAACAGAGGCTCCCAAAGCAGACATCCAAAAATCCACCACCTCAAAACAAAACACATGCAACACATACTTCAATAAATCAGTGTGTCAATCAATCACAGCCCTTAAGGCCAAACACCATGCCTGATACACTAGTAATAGGTGACTCTATAGTCAGGCACACTGATGTCCTGCTTACCAGGCTGAACAAGGAGAGGGCGACTGTGAGATGCCTATCGGGAGCTAGGATCCGCCACATAACACACGCCCTCAGGTCACTCCAAAGCAAGTACAAATATGACTCCGTCATTGTCCATGCTGGCGTGAATGACCTGAGACGTACCTCCCTGGACTACATGAAAACAGACATAGAGGAGCTCTCTGATTATGTAGCCCAGGCTGGTATGACCCTGACCCTGAGCAGCATCTTGCCCTCACCAAGAATGATGCCACAATACAAAGACAAGATGATCAGCTTTAATAATTGGCTCAAGTACTGGTGTCATTCTAAGGGGATCCAATGTCTGTCTGCCTGGGATGACATGTTGGACAAGCCACGCTGCTTCGCAAGGGACGGCTTGCACCTGTCACCACTGGGCTTCCGGATATTGGCTAAGGCTCTTGCCACCCCCATAGTGCCTTTTTAGGCAAGGCTCAAAAGACAAACCCACCTCCTTAGAAAACAAAAATGGAAAAAAACTAAGGGTAATGCTGCTCAACGTCAGAAGTCTAAATCTCAAGATGCAGGCACTCGATGCACTCCTCAGTATGGAGAACATTGACATCTGTGCAGTAACTGAAACCTGGTTCAAGGCTCCTGAGAGCACCCCAGCACTACCAGGCTATACCTCGTATCATGCTTTTCGGCCCCAAAACCCAGGCCGAACCACAAAGGGAGGGGGAGTGTCCATATTCATCAAGGACACCCACACCTCCAGGTTAGTAGCAACACATGAAGCATCGGAGACCATACAAGTGCAACTAACCATAGGCAAAACTGCTATATAACTGGTAGCATGTTACAGACCACCCTCCCAATCTCAGGAACCCCACTCAGCCTTCCTGACGACATTGGAGGATATGAATGTATCACAAAATACCATCATACTGGGAGACTTCAACTACCCTAACATAGATTGGGTACATTATTCCAGCCCTAACACCCTAGCCCAAAGGTTCCTGGAATTCTTAAATTCAAATGCACTGGAACAACTAGTCACCTCTCCCACTAGGGGAGATAATATACTAGACCTGATCATCACAAACATGGGGACAAAATGCTCCACACTGGAGGTATACCCCTCACTAGTGAGATCTGGCCACAAACTAATCACCCTGGATATACATATCCCACCTCCTTCCCCAGCACAAAAGACCACAGTGAAAAACTTCTCAAAAGCAGACTTCACTCTTCTTAAGACTGAGATGGTATCCTTTAAGCCCACTGGGCCAGTGGATACCACATCCCACAATGCTGAATCCTTCACAAATGCTTTCTATGGACATCTCCAAGAATGCATGGATCATGCAATCCCAAATAAATCCAAGTCCCTCTCCACCAAAGGCAAGCATCCTGTCTGGTGGACCTCAGCCATTAACAAATTGTATAACAAAGAAGGAAGCTACTGCACGACAGAGCAAAATCCCATAAAGGGAAGACATCTCTGATCAACACTAGCAGAAAACTACGTTCTCTCATAAAAACATCCAAGGCCAACTTTGAGAGAAAAATCGCTAAGGACACTAAAGATAACAACAAAGCCTTCTTCAGCTATGTTAGAAACCTGGGCGGAAACCCTCAGATATGCTCAGAGTTAGTTCACAACAACAAAAAATACACTGAACCCACAGATATTGCCAACATTCTGGCTGACAGGTTCAGTGCAAATTTCTCCCCTCCCTCACCCCCAAAAGAAGAAATACTTATCCCAGCTGAATGTAATCTCCCTGTCATCTCAGATGTCCAAGTGAGAGCCGCCTTCAGCAAAGCTAAAACCACAGCATCAATGGGACCTGACGGTATCCTGGGTTGCGTGCTATGTGAACTCCAAGAGGAGCTAAACCCGCACATAAAAATGCTATTTAACCTTAGCCTTACTACAGGATATGTACCTGAACACTGGCGTACAGCAACAGTGGTCCCACTCCACAAAGGGGGTACCTCTACAGACCCTGGGAACTACCGCCCCATAAGCTTAACCAGCCTGGTCTGCAAAGCTATGGAAAGAATCATTATGGAACTCATAAACAGAGACATTGGAGACCTATAGACACTTGACCCCACCCAGTTCAGCTTTGTAAAGGGCAGATCCTGCCTTTTGGACCTGGTTGACTTTTTTGAAACAGTCACTAGAGCCATTAATGAGGGCAAAGCAGTCCATACAGCCTACCTGGACTTGGCTAAGGCCTTCGACACAATACCCCACTCAGGCATCATAGATAAGCTCAACAGCTTAAACGTAAACCCTTATGTCACGAGATGGGTTGCAAACTGGCTAAAGGACAGAACCCATAAAGTTAAAATCGCTGGAGCAATGTCAGACTCAAAGCCAGTCACAAGTGGTGTCCCACAGGGATCTGTCCTGGGACCCCTCTTGTTTGGCATTTAATTCTCAGATGTTAAAGCAAACATGGGAGGATTGTGGCTGACAAAGTTCGCAGACGACTGCAAACTAGGTGCCATAGTCGATACACCAGCGGACACGTACATCCTACAAAAGGGCCTCACAGAAACGGACAACTGGTGCTGGAGTCATGGCCTTAAACTAAATGCCAAAAAATGTATAGTCATCCCCTTTGGGAAAAACAAAGTACCCACAAATTATCACATAGACAGCAACCCACTGAATACGGAAAAAGTAATCAGAGACCTAAGGACCCAAGTCGACAGCGACCTCTCATTTGACACCCACGTTGCCAAAGTGGTTAGAAAAACATTCTACCTTGCACACCTTATCATGAAGGGATTCACATCCAGATCCAAGGATGTCATTGTACCCCCATACTCCTCCCTCATCAGACCCATGATTGAGTACAATGCCCCATTTGGTATGTACCTCACCCGGCATTTGCAACAGCTGGAGAGACCACAAAAGTACCTCACCAAGAGGATCAAGGGACTCCAACATATGTCTTATTCTGCCAGACTAAAGAAACTCCAGCTCTATTAAGTAGCATACAGCCTGCTCAGAGGTGATCTCTGCCTGACGTACAAGGCCATGTCCAATCAGGAACTGATGGGCATGCTCCACCTCAGAAAATCCAAATCCATCAGAGCCACGAGAGCTAAAGACTTAAACCTCGGCACAAGTATGAATAGGACATGCTGGAGGGATAGATTCATAACCCAGTGGCTTCCCATGCTCTGGAACAAGATCCCAGTTCATGTTAGGCAGAGCCCCTCACTGACTCTCTTCAAGAGAAATCTTGATGAGTGGATGGGAGATCGTAAGTTTACCCCAGGGGTCACATCTGTGTCACTACTAGACAGGGGCACAGTAAACTAATTCTATTATATAAGGGGACCTTCACTGTGTCACTACTAGACAGAGGCACAGTATTCTAAATCTATTCTGTGCATTTTTGTACCATTTCATGGGGTGGCGAAAGCCACATCACTATGTCTAGGCTTACAAATGCCCCAGGGCAGATAGCCTAGTACTAAACTATGAAACTATGAAACTATGAAACACACACACACACACACACACACACACACACACACACACACACACACACACACACACACACACACTCCTAGGGCCAATGTAGAGTGTCCAATCTACCTACAGCATATCTGTGGGAGGAAACCGGAGCACCCGGAGGAAACCCACATGACCACAGGGAGGACATGCAGACACTGCACAGAAGGCACCCTAGCTGAGGATCAAACCGGAGATCCTCTTGCTGTGAGGTGGCAATGCTAACTACTGCACCACCGCGACCGCCCATTCACAGGAACTCCAAGATGCCATATACATCTTTTAGTAGATGCACGTAAAAGTTCTTAGTTTTCCTTAATATAATGAATGTGATCATTTCAGTGCAATAATCCACAAAGTGGAAAGCAAATATTTTTTCCACAGTATGTCTACACACTACACTAGAAATATAATCTAAATATTTTCAGTGTAAAAGGTGCACAAAGAGCACTGCAGTTCATGTACTATTATTCATTTGCTGCAGTTTCCTCTCTGTCTGGATTTATACAGCTTAATAAAGGAAATGAGTTTGTTGATGCATCTAATGTACTCTGTTTCACAAGATTTCTATCAAGCATATAGCTAGAGTGGGGGGGCGGGAGCAACTGCCTTGGGCACAAGTTATTGTTTTTTGCTCTCTTCTCATGTAGACATAAGGGTGGGACATACAGGATATGGCACTGTTCCTCTTTGGGAGGACTTTTATTTAGTTATTTATTTATTTATTTTACTCCTCAACTTAGTCTTAAGGGGCACCAGACTACAGACAGGTGACAGGTGCAAGATGAGTTGCCTATAACTCTGATTTCTATATTAGAGTTAATTTTACAGTTCTTAGTATACAAGAGTTTTGTCACTGATAAATCTATAATTTCCTACCTCAAACTGATAGACTGCAAAATATAGTAAAATGCTGTTTATTTAACATGCTCACTATTAGTTTTTCTCCCAGTGGATTTGCAAGAAATAATCATACAATAATACTACAGATGAATGTCTCTTTTGTTGGGTCTGTTACAAAGTATTGAATGGCCAAATTGTCAAAACCCATAAGCTCACAAATTCAGTCCGTCAAACTATTCTGACTGAGATTGTGGCTCAATGGAGATTAGGAAATTTGCCCTTTTTTCTCACTTGTTGGTGTATATGTGTGTGTGTGTATAAATAAATATATATATATATATATATATATATCTATATATATATATACATACATATATATATACCTATATATATAGATATATATCTATATATATCTATATATATCTATATATATATATATAGATATATATATATATATATATATATATATATATATATATATATATATAGATATATATATATATATATATATAGATATATATATATAGATATATATTAGCGGGGTGTAGGGGATGCAGTGGGCTTGCCCAAAAAGCATTGTCTCCATTGGCTGCAGGTGTCATTTGGGTTTGGAATTTTTCTCAGTGGACCAAATTGTTGACCATATGTTCTCAACCATATTGGATTTGACAATTTGACCATATGATACTTTGAAATACATCTATTTCCTCAACTCCTGGGCCATTAGGTGCACACAAAATGACATGCTTTGCCCTGTCTTTTTTTACTGCAGACAGACAACAGCAGACTACATTCTGCCAACAGCATTTACTGCACATTACATCTGTGGAAATGAGCAGATTTTTTAAGTTAGCAACAAGCTTACATATATCTATAGACAAGCATATTTATGTAGTAAAACTAATATACAGTAAAATAAACTAAGTAAGCGTTTTTACTGATTACGGAGACAGAACAGTTCACTTATAAAGAAAAAGGCAAGCTATCTCATGAAAATGCTTCATATTTCTACTAATTAGGACTAAACTTATTTAAACTCAAAGCTTAGGTCACCTTCACAATATTGAAATTTGAAAACATTGAATCACTGGTCTGATTTACTTTTTTGTTTTAAATGTGTACACATTTTGTGAAATTTGTGTGGAAAGCACTTATAAGAAGTGATTTATGTGGTACTCCTTGGATTGTACAATCTGTTATTTTTTGGGGTGGAGTGGGGGGTGGGATAGCCAAGTACCAACTCTTTGTTGCCACAGTAAAAGTCTATTTCAGAAGTTTTGCTTTTTCAATTGTGTAGTCATCCTGTTATTTCCATGGTAAACAGTACAGTACTCCATTGGTGTTCCTTGTTTTGGAGCAAACATTGGTCTGTGTGTGAATGTGATATTGTATAAACACAACAACCTTACATCATATGCCTTCTACTTACTTACATTACAAGTAACAGTATGCAAGGGTATACCATTCATTTGCATTCTTAGACATTCATTTTTCTATGTCAGGTTCAACAATTACCTTGGAAATCTGGAAAGTACAAGAGTTTTAATTTTGGGCTGACTCTATCTGATCCTAGCAGTATACAGCCATTACAATGGGAAGTAAAGATTGTGAGCACTGCCTGCCATCAATGTTACTGTATGTATCTGTGCAGGATGAAGGTTTTAACCCCGTAGGTAGTGAGCGTGTGTGCTATTCTTTGCCTCTTGGCCAGTGCAAGGGCATATTTTACACACCAATATCTGCCTAAACCCAGAGTGGCTGTTGGTTCCCCCTCTGACTCCTCACCTGCATGTGGCTGTGGTAACCTTGCCACTGGTGGCGGGATGTGTGGCCCTTCCCCTAGTTGTTCCTGCTGAAGTTGTTTTCTCAGGATAATATTATGAAGCATGGCACAGATGGCGAAATTTTCAGCACATGTGCTGGACACAGTGAGAGGTGACTGGCAATCTTATACGATTGACTTTTTTGGTTTAAATGTGTACACATTTTGTGAGAATTGTGTGGAAAGCACTTATAAGAAGTGATTTATGTGGTATTCCTTGGATTGTGCAAACTGTTTTTTTGGGGGTGGAGTGGGGGTGGGATAGCCAAGTACCAACTTTTTGTTGCCACAGTAAAAGTCTGTTTCAGAAGTTTTGCTTTTTCAATTGTGTAGTCATCCTGTTATTTCCATGGTAAACAATACAGTACTCCATTGGTGTTCCTTGTTTTGGAGCAAACATTGGTCTGTGTGTGAATGTGATATTGTATAAACCCAACAACCTTACATCATATGCCTTCTACTTACTTACTTTACAAGTAACAGTATGCAAAGGTATACCATTCATTTGAATTCTTAGACATTCATTTTTCTATGTCAGGTTCAACAATTACCTTGGAAATCTGGAAACTACAAGAGTTTTAATTGTGGGCTGACTCTATCTGATCCTAGCAGTATACAGCCATTACATGGGGAAGTAAAGGTTGTGAGCACTGCCTGCCATCAATGTTACTGTATGTATGTGTGAGGATGAAGGTTTTAACACCTTAGGTAGTGAGCGTGTGTGCTATTCGTTGCCTCTTGGCCAGTGCGAGGGCGTATTTTACACAACTATGTCTGCCTAAACCCACAGCGGCTGTTGGTTCCCCCTCTGACTCCTCACCTGCATGTGGCTGTGGTGTCCTTGCCACTGGTGGCGGGATGTGTGGCCCTTCCCCTAGCTGTTCCTGCTGATATTGTTTTCTCAGGATAATATTATGAAGCATGGCACAGATGGTGAAAATTTCAGCACATCTACGGGGATTGTTACTGCAGGGCTCCCACAGATGTATCTAGGCACCAGAGCTGTGACTTCAGCAGCCCAAACACATGCTGTATTATATTTCTTGTTTGACCGTGTGCCTCCATCATAGCATTCTTCAGGAGGTGTGTGTGCATTTCTGATAGGCATCATCAGCCATGCTTCAAGTGCATAACCTGCATCCCCCCAGTAAATGACCCTGTGAGATATCCCCCATAGAAAACATCTGATACAGTTGAGAGTTGTGCCAGATATGTGAATAGTGGTAATTGCCTGGGTTGCAAGCAGACCCATTCAGGATGTTTCCCTTAGTGTTACACATGACCTGGCAATTAATGTAGTGGAAGACCTTTCTGTTTATGTACACCCTTCCCTGTTCCCTGGGTGGTGGACTGATTTCTACATGTGTACAGTCTATGGAACCCAGGAATTCAGGGTAGTGTGATACAGGTTAGAACTCATGCATAGCTGTGGCTCTACCCTCAGGTGTATAGGGAAAATATATGTAGTCACTGGCATGTTGTAAGATACTATTCAAGAACTGATGAAAGATCCAGGATACTGATGCCTGTGACAACCCAACATGTTCCCTGTTGGTCTCTAGAAGGTTTCTGTAGCTAATACTCTACATGCTACACATACCTTAGTCTCCACTAGTATTGGTTACCCTTGGTTTGTCCTTTCCTTCAGTTAAGGACAATAGAGGTTGCAGAGTTTCTGTAGTTTCCACCTCGTGCAGGCATGATAAGTTAAATGGGGTGTAAACACCCTCTCCTTCTTAGCTGAGGTCTATATACTCTGTGGTGAATTTTAGAGTTGTTTTCCTTTATTTTTTCTTGTTTAACAGCCTTTTCACCCAATGATGGTATGAATGAGAATCATGAGTAAGGAAAGAAATTCAGTTTTATTCTTTGGTTTTGTTTTCTTCTGCACACCTTCAACATATCCTAGCTAGTAAAGAGTGTACTGCAATAAATGTGGAATGAATAATTGAATTAAGCCAGAGGTCTGGGAACCTCTAGTCCCAAGGAAGCTGGAGGTCATAGATACCCTGAATTGCACTGTAGGGCTGTTTTTCCCCAAACTTTTGATCCGGTGATGGCATGGACAAAAAACATGATTTAGAAAATAAAGTCTAATTTTTTTACCTTTAAGGAAGAAATAAGTTTGACAAAACTATAATCCACAATAAACTTAGAAGACAAATGCATGCTTGTGAGGACATGCAAATCATATCTGTGAATGAAAGTATGTCTCTTGATTCAAAAGAGCTAGCCACTATCTGTGTATCTGACCTTAGACAGGGATGAGACTGAAATAACAAACAAAATAGAGAAAAGATATGCATCACAGTTTAAAAGTAGATGACTAGGTTTTGTTAAGCAATCATAGAGACAATTATATGTCATATTCGACTTTGGAGTCAAACTAAAATGTGAGCATATGGGAGGACATATGTATGGCTCCCAAATATGTAACAAAGTCTAGAAGATTAAGGATTTTTGCCTGGAAGTGTTTGCATCGGTATTTTTATACCCCAAGCATACTCCAAAGAATTTTCCTCAGGTAGATGGCAAATGTTGGAGGTGTGATGTGGAAAAAAACATAACTGGCAACATAAATTTTGGGAGTGTAATGAGCTGGCAGATTTAAAAAATTCCCAAACACAGTATTCTGTCAGAAATATTGGGTGAGCAAATGGGTGTAACTAAAGAAATTATATTTTTTTGAGCTGGGATGTTGTATCTTTCGGCTTTTCCCAGTTAGGGGTCGCCACAGCGGAACTCCGGTCCGCTAATGATAGGCAGTAGATTTTTACGTACTGAGTTGCCAGCCCTGACGCACAACCTTCAATGAAGGTATGCCCATTCACGCATGTCTCCACACAGAAGACGCTTTAGCTGAGAATCGAACAAGACAACATCTTACTGTGAGGCGACAACGCTACCGCAGCACCACCACCGCAGTATGGGATCTGAATTGCCTAGACATAGTAAGGCCTTCTTAAATTTAATTATTTTACCTGCCAAAAAAGCAATTGCTAGAAAATGGAAATCAAAGTCTAAAACAGTTTTATTTTAAGTAGTGAGTATTATAATAGAGATAAAAGAACTGTATGAGAGATCTTAAGAAAAGGGAAGAAGGAAATTACATAGAAAAATGGAAACTGTAGGAGCAATACATGCAGAATAACGTTCAGGGGAGGAGGAAGAGTGAGGTGTAAGGGAAGTCAGGAATTGATCAATTTATGTAATGTTGGATTGATGATAAAAGAATATATGAGGTGCATAATTGTAACTGTAAACATGTTAGCATGGTTTGTTTTCTTGTATATAAATGTATGTTTATGAATTAAGTGATAATTGAATAACAGTGTTAAAAAAAAATTAAATGTGAGCATAAGTGGGTCTATGGTCATATTATTTATAAAAAAGAAATCACTTAGTCATAAATGTCCCATTTTGTTAGTTTTTGTACCATTAGAGTTTGATGACCCATTATCCCACAAATGTGAAATGGCATTTACTTTCAGAGATGTAAATGCTAAAAGAGAGATAGGAAAGAGAAAGCTATTCATTCATTTAAAGGATGATGTTTGCTACAAAATATGTATGACCAGATTCCTAGTTATTATGCAATGCAGTGTAAGCTATAATTGTTTGTGTCATGCTACAGCTGCTATGACAGGTGTTCTACAGGACTTAATACTATATACTTCAAGTAACTAGATAAACTGCTGTATTCTGATATGACTGTAGTAAGGACAGACTCACATTACTTGAGTATAGTATTGTTGAAAAATTAAACCCTACAAAGGGGACACCAGCTGAACAGAACTACTGGGAAGCCAGAAATTGAAACAGAGAAGTACAGAAACTGGAACATATTGAAATATCTGCCTATCTGTCTGTCTATCCATCTGTCTATCCATTTATCCATATGTGTGTGTGTGTGTGTGTGTGTGTGTGTGTGTGTGTGTGTGTGTGTGTGTGTGTGTGTGTGTGTGTGAGTGTGTGAGCGTGCATTTCTTTCACTCCAAGCCAAGGGCAGCCTAGCCAAGTGTAATAATATATTTGTGCCTCTGATATAATATTTAATTACACAAATATGCCACCTTCCATGCAGAGCACAATTGCTAAATACATATACATGTAAAACATGATAAATATTCTCATCTCTTGCTTAACAGCACATTTCAAAAAACATGCAAGTAGCAGAAGGGGCTTCAAAGACATGTGCTTTCCCAAGATAGATAAGAGATAGAGATTCCTTCTGTAAGCAACAGAAGAGGCCTTAAATATATATTGTGGTTTCTGAGGTAGCTATGAAAATGCCGCCTTCTGTAACTAAAAAAAAATACACTTCCTAAGAGGAGCTGTGCTATTGCATGATATGTTGCTTGAAAGAGACATCCCTTCCAAAACATAATTTTATTGTTTAGTAAGAAAGAAATAAAATGTGTGTAGTAAACTAAGCTTTGTAAAATTACACAAAAGCTTTGGGGTCTACTTCAAAGGATCAAAATTTCAGAACATCGAAGCTCTAATAACTGAAGACTAGAGGATCGAAGTTCTGAAATATCGAACTTACGAAAAAAAAAAAGCCTAAAACATTACAAAACTTCTTCTCTCACATTTTTGAAGTGTGGCTGGCCCCCCTGCACCCCTCCTATGGGGGGCTGTGCCCTCCACACCCCTGCTACTTAAATATACCAGCTTTGACATTACACTACAGTGAAGAAAACGGTAAAGTTCCCATTCCGCGCTGTATGGCTGTCTCCATTGACAAGGTTTGATATTTAAAAACTTCGATCACAAACTGTATATTATCACCATGTAAAATTCCCGTACATTTCTCATACAAAATGCCCAACAGACTGCATGTTTGAGAGTACAGTATAGATAAGAGAAGAATGAACACAATACAAAGAGAAGAGAGAGCTGCATTGCAGCAAACAATGCTCAAAATAACTGGTTGTGTGATCAGTCATTGCACTAACTAGGTAATTAACATATGCAAACAACTGAGAGTGTACAAGTGTTATATGTCTTGTTAATACTGTGGATAACATGGTACTTACTGGTATGCACAATGATATTCATTCTTGCGGCAGAGCTGTTTCTGTGGCAAAGGGGGATAAGTCACCCTTACTGTGTTTTGTAAATTCATGAGTCTGACAGTTCAAATCTAAAGTTGTGTAAAAATCTGTAATGTATGCTAAAATGCTTTTTGTAGCGTTTATATATTTTTTTAATATTAATATTTGCACAGCATGCAGCTTACTGCAAACATGGTAAAATGGATGAATACATTAAATACCATGTAACTTACTTCTAACACAAAGACTTCATCAATTACATCTGTTAATCTAGGGTGTGTATAGCACACCTGGTAAACACCATGAACTGCAAAGTATGAATTATACTTAGATCATGGTTCAAGACTTACATTTATCTTTTAATGATGAAAACTAATAAACCCTTCTTAGAAGAATAATGCAAGGTGAGCTTTACTTGTCACATTTGCACATTGTTTACCTTCATGCAAACATGATCTAATGGCCCAGACAAGTACCAAACATTGTCAAGTTCAAAAAGGATACACCATTACCTTTTTTTGCTTTCCATCAATCTATACCACTTAGCAGCATTGAGCAATTGTCAACAAGCTTCCAGAACACCTGCAGACAGGAAGCAAACAGTAGTCAATTTCAAATTGGTACATTGTTGCATCTGTTTTGCTGATCATTGTGCAAACCCAGTAAGCAGTGCAGCCTGGTGGTCACCACAAATACTTAATAATGAATATGAAAATATACAGCTGCTGCTTATATGTTCCTGTGACACTAGGTGTAAGGTAGGGCTGCAATGCATGTGAGCCTGGGTTCTAATATATCAGACTCCAAAGTTACATTCTTGTTGTTCCAGTTTACTTTTATATTAAAATTAAGATGAAAACAATAATTAAACATAGAAATAACTATGCACAGCAGGTGCATTGAGCAAACACAGAATATCAGATATATATTAAATGTGTTCTTGCCGATAGCAATAGAATTATGGTTCTACAATTACACATTTATTTTCTGAACTGTCATGTCACACACATACATGTTTAAACACTCTACTCTTTCATGTATATGTATAATTAATGAGTAGGTCTGACAGACAACTTCTCAGTTGCAATGAGCACTCTGCCCATTAATGACTGTAAAAGCACATTTGCAGTCTAACTTTCTGTGTGGCAACTGGTATAAGTTAATTCTCACAATATAAGTCAGCTAGGGTTCTAATCTAGCACACTCTCAATTTTATTAATGGTTGTCCACTCAATTTTAGAAACAAGTTAAAAAAAATAAACATGATTATAAACAACAATAAGTATGTATAGCAGTGGAGCTCTTATGAATTATATGTGTGACTGAGGGTATACTGAATATTATGTTTCTGTGATTATAATTGTCTTCTCTGGCCTTGGATAGCCTTCAGACTTCAATGATATTCATACACATCTGAATGTATAAACCAGGACCTTGTCAGGTCACACACATATATGGTTAACCACTCACTTTACCATGTGTATTTATATATAATTCATGAGGATGTCAGACAAGCACTTCTTCTGTGGCAAAGATGAAAAATCGCCTATGTGAAAGAATATGTTTTGTCCCTTATGCATAGGTTTGAGTCTTACATTGTATAAAATAATTTTATCAGTGTGTAAAGCCTCCCGAAAATTGTGTCACATCTTAAAATTTATGCCCCCAAAACATGTCTGCAAAGTTAAATCACCTAGCAGCTACAGCAGCAACCAACTCAAACTAATTTCAACTGTTAGATTAACTTTCATATTTCAAAAACTGCTTTCCTCTCTGTTTGGCACTGTTGCTCTCCACTTATCATGCAAACACAGTTGGCATTGTTGTTTGGAATTGTGGACTAGTAGTAAACACAATAACACAAATTGGCAGGAAAGCACTCTTAACTGTTGCCGATTTCCCTGAATGGACATGTCTGCAAGTAGAAGGGAAGGTGCCCAATTTAAGGCTCAAAGGTGGGGTGTCAAGGAGTCCAGAATCATTACTCCTTGTAAAATGCCACTGCCGAAGGCTCTTACAGGGGGATGCACTGCAAAACAGTATAGACACCACTGTAATGACTTCAAAAGGCACAAGCAGGATACACTCAACCAGTGACTGGATGACTGGTGACATCCTACAGTTGTGTAAGTATACAGATAAAGAGAATTTATATTAGCTAGAAAGCTGCATATAGGCAATACTGGTATGCATAATGCTCTTCTCTTGTTTTTCTTTTCTTCCTACAGCCAGCCAGGAGATAATGGCAAACAGTGAAACCCATTTTCAGCATTTAGAAAGACTGACAGAAGCAAGGGGTATGTATGGAGCACAGCATAAGTATTATTTTAGCTAAAGTATTGCTCCTCTACAGTAGTAGCAAATTAAGCATGCATATCTTAACTTTAAAATCAAGCATGTTTGTTTCAGTCTGTAGCTCAAGCAAAATATAAGACTCAGTTGTAATACTATATTCACATGTCGTTCAAATACCATAGTTAACAAATATATCATAACATTATTTTAAAAAATTACATAATAATGTCAACAATATTGGCATACATGCAAAGCTGTTTAATTGTTCATCATTATTTGATCAAGTATATGTGCAATATATGCATATTGTAAGGATTACTTGGAGCAATCATAAGTCATAGTTTGTAGTTGTTAAAAATGTACTTAATATAAAAATAAAATTAAATTATTTATATTGTACTAAATTACTGTATGTCTCTAATGATGGTACTAATTATCTCGTTCTTTTCTCTTATCCCAACCCTTATCTCTCTTTTTTATATTTATATGTCTGGTCACAACATTTTCATGTCAGCCATTTCTGACAACTCACAAAATGCTTTATAGCACAGGGAGGTAGGCCAACCACTATGGGTCAGCCTGTCCCTGTACCACTGGCTCCTACAACAATGCCCAGCACATCTGGGACCCAAACTGGCAGTACTGCCTCTGCTGGACTGCATTACCTGCGCCCTTCTCATCAGGTAACATTACCTCAGCAGCTGGTGCAGTGGTATCCTCCAGGAGTAGTGGCAGAGGTGGGAATTCTGTCACCCACCAGGAGATGCCAAGCTTGGTGAGTAGGGTTGTGCACAGCAACATTGGTGCACACCTACATTGGATGGAGAGGATGCTGTCTATTATGGTACATAAACAAAGACATCAAGCACTCTAAAAGCCAGTGGAGTAAGGGGACAATGATTCAGGTAAGGACTAGATTCTCACTGTCCCCATGTTTGACAGGCATGGGCATCAGATGTACCCTGCTTATACCCAATTGTAATGTGTATGTATATATATATATATATATATATATATATATATATATATATATATATATGCACATATCTATATATATCCCATACATAGTTCTCCACTTCCCGCATGTCTTCTTGACACACTTGATTTAGTCCAATTGCATTGTTGTCACCCCTCTTTGTTGAAGTGACAGTCCAAATTCAGATAATATTCTATACATATTTTCATTTTACACTGTTGAAGAAGTGGATAGCTATGGTTATTTCCTACTTACCTCCTACACATTCCTATATTGCTTTTCCTTTGTTCTTCCCCCTGCTTGCATCCCATTTCACCACTTTCCTACTTACTGTATTTTAACATCTTTACTCAAGTCAGAAGATAGAATCACATACCACACATAATTAAAAATCCAATGAAGCCCTTCACATTTGACCTCTGTGTATGTGCAGAGTTTGGCATTGTGTAACAATACAAAGCAATGGATAACAGTTCTTCAGTTGTGCATTTACCTCTATGCAATGTTGCTTAAACATGCTGCACTAAGGAAACACACAGTGCATGCAGAATAAAGAATTATTTCATTACATTATGCATACATATTTAAGAATGTTAGATGCAACTGGATGCAAACCCGGGATCATCTGGGTTCAAAAGAAATATCTTAATGCACATACACCTGCTGCCACAGAGTTAGCTAAACAGCATGTATGTTTCTTGCACTCAGTACTATCAAAGAGTGCTGTCAGTCTCTCCTTTCTGCTTATCATGTATGCACGTTGTTAAGCAAACCAATAGAAGTCTCATAAGTTTATCAATGAAACAGAGGCCCTTGTTTGCTCATTACTTAACTATGCACAAATGGGGAAAGCATTATAAATATGTTTTTTAAGGTTTGACAATTTATGATACAACATTTCTGATATGAACTTTTTATGAACACCGTAGTATCTGTTAGATGTGTCTACCATAGCCAGTATGGATAAGTACTGCTCAAGT
The DNA here is from genome assembly GCF_019279795.1 of Protopterus annectens. Classification (NCBI taxonomy): domain Eukaryota; kingdom Metazoa; phylum Chordata; order Ceratodontiformes; family Protopteridae; genus Protopterus; species Protopterus annectens. The sequence goes on along the minus strand of NC_056739.1, from coordinate 1,589,171,851 downwards.
TCAAGTAAGAGTCCTTAAATGTGTATCTCACATGTGCAAATACTTTGCCATCAATCATGCAAACCAGCTGCTCCAGGTTGCACTATGGAAAGTGGTTATATGTGCACATTAGTATCTTGTACTTATGTTCACTGCCCATTTTTGTTTTCATCCCATGAAAGTACATCTAAAAACACAACCAAAGGGAAGGCACTTTTTCAGGACAGAACCATATTTACACTGTAGCCATGTGTCACCTGTACCCATGTACTTGATCTCTCACCACTTGTTCCCAAATATGTCAAGTACACTACAGAAATAAAAGTAAAAAAAAATGCTTTGTTACATACCATGTACATCTTTATACTTTCAACACACATTCATATTGTCTGTACTTGTAGTAATGTAGACAGCTGTATTCATATAATTTGTAAAGCTGTCTCTTAATGTATACCTGCATATTGGAACCACAACTGCGAATACTATACTTTGCACACTTATAAATCTAGTAACATGCAGAACTTTAATATCTTGACAGGTGTACATGGCTAGCCATCCATTTCATACAGGCCTCCAAACATCTTCTCCCAAACATCCAGTGATGATGTCATCCACTATAAATTATCCAACAGCATTACAAAGATCAGACTTATGCTGTGGTACTTGTGTTAAGTACTGAGTTGTAGCTGGTGTTTATAGTAAGGTAGTGATTCTAATCTCACTGCAGTTGATTTGTGTGTTTCTAGTCAGAAGAGCAGAACTGTGTATCCTGCAGTCATCAGTACAATCCCATGGAATACAAATATTTTGAAAATTATACATGACTACATATCCATTTCATTCAGGGCTCCCAACAACTTCTCTCAAACATCCTATGATGAAGTCATCTGCTATAAATTGTCCTGCAGCATTATAAAAGTCAGACTTGTGCCATGGTGCTTGCATTAAGTACTGAGTTCTGTAACTGGTGTTCCTAGTTAGGTAAGAGTTCTATTCTCACTGTGGTCAGCTGGTGTATGCATATGTTCAGTTAGTTGAAATTCGAGAGATCATTTTACACCAGCATGTGGGACACTGCTATTACCATCTTCTTCTCACCAGACACTGTTGATGTCAGCTATAAAGTATTATCGAACACCATAAATGCCAGACTTGTACTGTGGTGCTGGTATTAAGTACTGTGCTCTGTAAATAGGTAGGGATTCTATTCTCATTGCAGTCAACAGCTGTGTAGATGTGTTCACTTGGGTGACATTTCAGAGAGCATTTTACACCAGCATGTGGGACACTGCTATTACCATCTTCTCACCAAACACTGACGATAACATCATCTATAAAGTGTTGTCAGAAACTATAAATACCAGACTGGTACTGTGGTGCTTGCATTAAGTACTCTGCTCTATATATATATATATATATATATATATAATTAAGTAGGGATTCTAATCTCTTTGCAGTCAACTGGTGTGTATGTGTGTTCACTGGGTTGATATTCAAGACAGCATTTTACACCAGCACATGAGACACTGCTCTTACCATCTTCTTCTCACCAGACTGTGCTGATGTCATCAGTTCTAAACTGTTGTCAGCCACTATAAATGCCAGATTTGTACTGTGATGCTTGGTTAAGTACTGTGCTCTGTAAATAGTTTGGTAGGAGTTCTATTCTCACTGCAGTCAACTAGTGTGTGTTCAAAAAGTTGACATTCAAGAGAACATTTTATATCAGCATATGGGACACTGCTATTACCATCTTCTTCTCACCATATACTGCTGATGTCATTAGTTATAAAGTGTTGTCAGACATTATAAAAGCCAGACTTTTGTTGTGGCACTTCCATTAAGTGCTGTGCTCTCTAAATTATTAGATAGGAGTTCTATTCTCACTACAGTTAACTGTGTGTGCATTCAACAATCACTATGGTGACAATTTTAGAATGATATGTGAGTCCACATATATGTTAGATCCTCCTCTGAAAATCTTGTTGTAGCATACATTGATTATGTCACCCTGTATAACATGCACTTTGACAGTATTCAAGACAAACCTGTGCAGTGGCAGTAACATTAACTACTATGTTTGCAAGCTACGTTACCTACACTTATATGGGTTCTAAATTGACAGCAGGCAACTTGTGTGTTTATAATTATGACTACCACTTCTGAGACAATTTTACACAGGAATGTCCCACACTCATTCCAACATGTTCTCTTCAGCATACAATAATGCTATCATACTTCATAAAGTGCAACATGACAGTGTTACAGTCAGACATGTGTGTTGTCGCTACTGTAACATTGCATGGCATTCATCTTCTATACCTACACAGGTGTAATGCTGAAATCAGGCCATATTTACTGGTCTTTGTGTGTGTACATGTGCGTGTATATGTATGCATGTATGTGTGTGCATGTGTGTGTGTGTGTGTGTGTGTGTGTGTGTGTGTGTGTGTGTGTGTGTGTGTGTGTGTGTGTTTGGTTGATGGTACATTATGGTCATTGTATGATCTCTGGAATCATTCTTCATTTCACTACCAATTGGGGAACCTTTCATGTAGCTCTACGCATCTACCATCCCCGTGTTTCTTCCAGCCATATGCCATCCTTCCTGTAGAGAAGTGCAGGGTGTCCTCATTTCAAATATACACACACACACATCATGAAGCAGAATCCTTCCATGAACTTCTGCAAGCCATCTCCAGAACACTACATGTGTCATTACTAATTCTCTCATAGTGCAGTGCACATTTCCCATATGGACAGTGGCAGAATGTAATGCAATCCAACAAATATAAATATATGCACAATAGTCTTAGGTATGCATGTGTCTACATAGCATCATAAAATGTACTGTGATAGACATCAGTATAAATTTATATTGATTAATTGATTACATGGTCACATGAGTCTTGTGTCATACACATGTTGTTATGCTGTGATATACACAACCATGTCTTGATTCAATTGCAACCTTGTGGAATTCATTGTATGTGCAGATGTGTTGCTATACCCAAGAATTATTGAGGTCGTCAGCAATACCATTATGTGACTATTAGCATTTGTATCATGAAATGTTCTGCATGATCCACAAACAACTGATCTCTGCTATGTCCTTATATGGCATCAGGCCACTCAAACAAAGTTTGCTCATGAAACACATATAGGCATATGTTGTGCAATTGATGTAAGTACATGACACTGGTACAGCTGTACAACTGTGTGCACAGTACCAGTGTGTGAAATGTGATGAATGACCAAGGCTGTATTTGGAGTTCTTTTAACAAATCATTTATTTCAATAAATGATTAATGTTAAGATGAATACACAACTAAGCACAGATATGTATGTGGATGCCACCAGACATACCTAACCAGAGGAAATAGACAATCCACTTGTTGACAGTTTGTCTCACATGTCACCTCTCTGTCGCCACTAGCCATCAGCCAAAGTATACATACAAACATTACTCAGATTTTATTCTAAGGAGAGCAGCTTATCTATGCACTCTCTATGGCTAATAACACAGACTCAATGAGCCCTGACAACATTACAGGTTGCCTATAACTTGACTCAAAACATGACCAACCAGACACAAGTGGATCCATACATCAACACAGCCTCCAGGCAGCCTATGTTCCCATAGAAGGGTGTACATCAACATGCATCCGTCTGACTGGGGATGACTATCACCTGATGCATGGAAGTATACAGCTATTCTGACTCTTATCATCTGTGACATAGACCAGCAACTCATCATGGACTTTCCCTAAAAGGACACAGGTAGTATCCCAACTGTGTACCAAGCACATTTATGATTTGTTCAGGCTACATCATGTCTGTTACAACTGTTCAGTGTCCTGAACAAGGTCAACAAGGGCATGCATGATAACAACACTATCATCCTGCTTAACTTGACCTGGCCTAGACATTTGACACAAATCTACACAGAGGTATTATTGAGAAACTGTCACAAGTGGCCATAAAAATATATATTAGCAAGTGGTTAGATCACTGGATCACATGTGGCAGGTAAATATGTTGAAGTGTGTGAAGTTACCTATATCTGGAGTCAATAAATCAAGTATATACCTCAGGGCTCTGTTCTAGGACTTGTGTTCATTATTTAAGTCTCAGATGTCAAGAATGACATAAGCATCCTTTGTCCAACCAGTTTTGTAAAGGACTGCAGTTTGTGGACAATCATTGAATCCAATTGTGGTACTGGAATAAAACAGACAGAATAAACACACACAAGGATTGCTGGCACAGTCATGGAGACACAGTAGATGACCAAAAAGCACAGGGGATTAGTTTCATTATAAAAGCAAATACACAGCTAATTATAATATAGACAGCACACCCCTATGAGCAGACCATGTGTTATGTAACTTGTGTACTCAGGTAGATGGTTTGTGGAATGTCCACCAGCATGTGACAACAGTGGTGACTACTCCCTTGCATGTAACAGAGCTCCTGAGTAGGTGTGGGACATCCATATCAAATGGCATTATAGTTCTATAGTTCTCAGCCCTCATCATACTAATAACTTAGTGCAATGCACTCTTTGTCAAGTACCTCATAACACATCTTCCAGGGATGAGTTACTCAAGTGCACCACATTTGCCACAGTGAGCCCACATATGTTATCGGCCATACCTATGTATTCTTTTTGTTGCATAAACATTAGTGTTAGATGTCGCAGAACCCCCATTACAGTGTTATACAAGATGCATGTGTGATACATGTTCTTGTGATGCAGACAGTAAATACATAGCTGATTGACTGCATTGATGGCATAGGTTACATTTGTGACAGTGTGGATTGTGCCATATATATATATATATATATATATATATATATATATATATATATATATATATATATATATATATATATATATATGCCATGCACACCTGTCAACTAGCCAGGACTGCTCCTAATTCAAATACAGGTATAACAGTATCCCTCCTAACACCTCTGGCAGATGTTATATTTTGAGGAAGATGTGTTTGATTCCCCTCACAGGTTAACAAATCATGACAGTTTTACAAGTGTGTTCTTGCAGAACCATCTTTGATGACTCACAATCACACATGTTATGACAAAGACATGGGATTAATGGTGGCATTATTCTGATAACTTCCATGATTATGCATGCTTCTGTCCACTGTTGTTCATAAGCCTGTTACTATTTATTCCAATTGGTTGAAACCTATGCTGACATTACATTCAAAGTCAGGCAACTCATTTTGCACAGCTTCACAATATGCACCTAACCTCTATTGTATACACTGTCCCTGATATATGTCCTCTCCATTGTTCATGTCAAGATACTTATATCACAAAGAGTTCTCTCCACTGATATGTCAACTTGTATGACAGTCACATAATATACAAGAAATGTACAGTATGTACTGTATCATGTAGATATGTGATTACTGTTAATGCTACAACTGTTTTAATGACATGCCCTCATCTGCTGTAAATTATTCATGTTTCACCTGTTCTAAACTTTAATTTGCTATATGGCCACTAGATGGCAGTAAAACATTTATTAATCCACTGTTATTTATTTATTCATTCATTTATTCCCATTTGTTTTAAATTGTTTTCAATCAAGTAAACATTACACATTATATATATAATGTGCTTTGGTATTTTTATTCATGTGTTATAAGTTTTTTTTATTTCGGTGGTTGTGGTACAATAGTTTATCCTTATTTTGGACTCAGACCCTTATTTGGGTCTCATCAGCAAACTTTTTTTTTTGTTCAAAAGTTTTTATTAATTTTTCATTGACAATAAAACAAAGGAGAAAATGATTTTCATTTAAACAAATTATGATAAAGCTAGGCCTCAAATGCAGATAGAAAAAAAAGGGAAGGGGGAGCAGCAAGTAATATAAATATTTAAAGGCCATACAATATTAACGGGTTCATGCTTGCAATATGACTAATTAGGTGGTGACATATCTGGATTCAATGTCTTAATAAGAGATAGAACTTTTGTCCAAGAGTTGTTAGTCCATTTTCTGGGATAAATTCTTGATTATTTTACTTTTATTTCCATTGACGCTACTTCATCCAATTGGCTCATGAAGTTTTGCAAGGTTGGAGTGGAGGATGACTTCCATCTTCTTGTAATACATTTTTTGGCTACTGCTAGAATTGTCCAAAGAAGGTATTTATTTTTGTTATTCAATGTAATAGATTCATTTACATACAAGAAAATTAAAGGTTGTGATAATATAAAGGAATCAGTAAAGATGGCTTGAAGAAATATTTCAACTTCACTCCAAAAATTCTTAATGTGAGAACAATCATAAAACATATGAGACCAATCAGCCTTGCACTTTAAAGAACATCTCCAACATATTACCTGCTCAGAAGAGTTAAATTTAGCAATATTACTAGGGGTGTAAAAACTTATATGCAGAAATTTCCAGGAGAAAATTTTCCATACTTATAAATTAGAAGTTAATTTAAGAGAGTGTAAAAAATTAGATTTATTTGTAGGAGTTAAGGATAATGTGTAGTCTCTAGTAATGGAATCCCAAAATTTCTGATTAGGAATAGATTTATAATTAATAACAATTTTATATATTTTTGAGATTACATTTTTCCAAATGAATTCACCATGTAAAATTTCATGCATAAGAATTATAAATTTGGGTGATGAGTTAAAGGAAGAGCTCTGTATTGTCCTGCATAAATCTTTAGTGAATGGAAGTAGACTATTGAGGACTAGCCAGCCTGATGATGGTAGATCATACATTTTAATCAAATGTTGTGCATCTAGAGTAACTAGTTTCTTTGTGCAATGATACCAACATGTAAATTTTTTCAGTTCCCATTAACTAAGTGTATCTACATTAATATTATCAAAAACGTTTTTTTGTAGTCTTAAAGGGGAATATAAGCTGGATCCATAATTTAATATTAATATTGTTGTTAACAATGCTGCATAAAGACTTATAAGTATGGTTTAAATAATCTAAGTTAGTGAGTTTAATAGTATTATATTGTATATTGATACAGAGTACATACCAAAGTTTGTTACTTAGATTGCTTAATTGCAATTTTTTTATTAATTTATTTTAGTTTAGGATAATACTTGCATGTAATAATTTCCAAGCTGAAGAATATTTGGGGTCTATCCAATTTAATATTGTTTTAAGGTTAGAGGCTTTAATGTAAGATTCTAGATCTGGGAAATTTATTCCTGCAAGTTCCCATGGCCTAATATGGTTTGATAAAGCTATTCTATGTTTCTTGGGAAACCACAAAAATGTTAAGAGAATTTTATTTATTTCTTTTCAAGCGTTTTTACTGGGTAATATAGGAATAGAGAGAGCTATGTAATTTATTTTTGGCAACAAGATCATTTTAATTAATTGTAATCTATCTTTAAATTTGAAATGTAATTTATTCCATTTCTCTGTGAAAGTTTTTAATGTGCTTATAATGTTTTTATAGTTTGCGTTTAAAGTTAGATCAATATTTTCCCATAAGTCAATCCCTAAGTACTTCAAAGAAGAAACCTGTTTCCCAATGATTTCATTAGTAGTCAAATTAATATTATCATTAAGGTTTTTTTTATTTAAAAGCATATGGTTAGATTTAGAGCTGCTGATTTTTAGGCCAGAATTACAATAGAATTTTTTGACTAGTAAATCCAATTCATGTAAGGATTTATCTGAATTTATTAAAGTAAGTAAGATATTGTCTGCAAATAGCATTATGTTAGAATTAAATTGTTTATTTATATTTAAGCCTATAATTTTAGAATCAGAATTAGTTGCCAAGGAAAGGGGTTATATTGCTAAAGTGAATAAGATCAGAGACATTGGGCAACTCTGTTTGGTACCTTTAGTAATTTTGATAGATTCTGACATAAATGGACTTAATTTTACATATGCTAGATTGGTATAATAAATATTTTTTTTATAAAAGTAATGAATTGAGTAGGGAATTTGTATAATTCAAGAATTTTAAAAATATATTTCTGGTTTATTGAATCAAAGCCCTTCTCAATATCAAGAGTGAGTATAAGAGCTTCTTGGTTATCTCTATTTAAGATATCTATTGTAGTTAGAATTCTTTGATTATTGTCTTGAGTGTGTCTATTATAAATAAATCCCATTTGATCCTCAGAGATAAGATGGGTTAATAATTTCTTAAATCTGTTAACTAGAATAGACAGTAATAGTTTATAGTCATTGTTAATCAAAGAAATTGGCCTATATGATTTGCACGAATGAGAATCTTTATTTTCTTTTAGTATGGGAGTAATTAATGAGTATCTCCATGAAGATGGAATTGTACCTTGTGAATAAGATTCATTCAGAGCTTTGTGTAAGACTGATATAGCAGAAGATGGTAAGAGCTTATATATTTCATTATTAATACCATCAATGTCTGGTGATTTATTATTTTTGCTTTCTTTAATTTTTTTCATTAATTTCCTTTAGAGAGATTTGTTTCTGAATCTCATTAATCAAATTCTCTGGTAGTTTTTTTAATTCTGGGAGGTCAAGACTGAGGTCTGAGATTTCATGTTGAGAGTCTTTGTTTTTGTACTGTTCTGAGAAGTGATATTTAAAGGCATATAAGATATCACTTATATCGGAAACTTTTTTATTATTTCTCCGTTCATGAAACACACTCACAATATTATTTTCAATGGAATTTCTTTTCTCTCTCAATGTTAGATTACACATATATTTTGGAGATACAGAAAAATAATTTAATTTTAATTTTTCTAGTGCCAAATTGGTTTTATGAGTTAGGATGTCGTTATATTTTTTATTTAAGGATTCAATTTCCTTTTTCTTATGCAAAATGATTCTTGTATTATCTTTCTTAATTAATACAATTAGTTTTTTGTATATTAGATAATTCAGACTCCCATTCCTTCATTTTATTATTAAACCATGCAATAATTTTGCCATATAGATAGGCTTTCAATGAATCCCAGAGAATTACTACATTTACTTCACTGGCTAGATTTGTATCTAAGAAGAATTCTATTTCTGAGTCCAGCCAAGGTTTGAACTGTTTCAATTTAGTAATATAGGCTGGCATTCTTTTAGTAAAAGACATTTTTTTTAAAATCTGTTTGAAGATTAAAAATAAGTGCATTGTGATCAGATATAGGGCATGGGGTTATTGTGAAGTGTGATATTTTTGTTTTTAGGTCTTGGGATATAAAAAAATCTTATCAATTCTGGTTTGAGTCCTGTATCTAAAATCACAGTGAGAAAATTCTAGCGAAGTATCGTTTTTGAGATAAAATAAATCATATAGCTGTAAATTATCTGTCCATTTTTTGAGATTTTTCCCTATAGGATTAATACGAAAAGGTCTCTTATTAGTAGTTACTGATTCAATAAGTAAACAATTAAAGTCACCTCCTAAAATCAGGCTACCTTTAGTATTGTTGATAATAAGTTCTAAGTGTTTTTTTATTGTTGTTACCCCAATTCCCGGGAACCAATAAGTATTAACCAGTGTCCAAATTATGTTTCTAAATTTTATTATTATAATTGACGAAAGTCCTTCCTTATCTTCATAATTATATATAATTTGAAGAGAGATAATGTTTTTCTTCCACAATGTTAGAACACCTCTAGTTTTTTTGGTGTATGAAGAATTGGATAATTTTAGGTATTCATTTGGGTTCCAGTTAAAGCTATCATTCATTTTGAAGTGGGTTTCTTGTAAGAATATTACTTGTGCTTTAGTTTCAAGTATTTCAGTAGATTGGATCTTTTCCCTGGAATATTTAAACCATTAACATTTAAAGAAAGAAAGGTCAAATTCATCATATTTGTTTAAAGGTTTAGAGTATTAATATGATGTGATAGCAAACATTCATAATATTTAAAACTCGTATATCCTTCTTAGAAAAATTATGTTTTGATGAGAAGGTGCTAATTCCCAATAAAAAATATAACTTAATATTTGACTGAGGCCTTATAAAAGAAAAAAAAACATTTAAAACTAAATGTTTGGTACTCAGTAAATCCATTAACTGACATGGAATGTAGAACATTCCTAATCTGACAGAATAAAAATATCCAGTCAGATTAACCATCACTCCAAAAATTTGAAAAACAGATTTGTTCAGCTTGAGGCTCTGGAGTATGTTTTTTTATAAAATTCTTTAGACTAATTGGTATGAGAAAACAACAATATGTTGATGTAATATATAGTTTAATTATAATCCGTGCATTTAGATTCCACTAATTAACTTCTATTTGTTTAAAGGATATATATTCTCACTATTGTATGAGTAGCTATAGAGTCAAAGAACTAATAGTTTAACAGTGAGCATGTACAAGTGAAGTTACCAAAGAAAGAGTTCTAGAGATAATTGGCTACATACATATTGTATTAAATTTAAAGATGGGTAAATAATAACAGCATTTACTAAAATGATTCAGTAAAGTAGTAGATCATCATTTACATTTTTATAGTGACAAATATTCTATATAACTAACTAAATCACTTCCCTTATTATGAAGTGCTTTATAAATGGTACTTCTCTATATAATAATTTCCCATATTTCCCTACTGCCATTAATTATTGACAGCATTACAATATCATAATCATATATAAAGACATATGGAATTTGAGTGTACGTCTGCATTTGGTGGTGACTGAAGGAATAGAAAACTGCTCAAGTGTTTCTTATCTATCTTCAAACTTCATAAATTTTAAGTATTCATGCAGAGATCTCAACATTAATTAACAAACACCAATTTGATTTCTAAATTTATGTACAGATATATAGATATATAAATAAGCATGTTTCAATATTTCATCAACAATCAAATAATCTTCACCTTTATGAGGTTAAACTTGGTGGATTAAGCAGTTTCAAATATATTTAAATAAAGAATATATTACTTATTCAGAGTAATTATTTTATTTATGTACCAACCAGTCTGCAAAGTTATTTCAGATTGCTGTTTCTCTCTCTTCTAAATGCCTTTTAGTTTTACTGCACTACAAGAGTCTTTCTTATTCATTCTACTATTTCCATCAAATGAGCGGCATTACAATTATAAAGTAGTGTGTAACTATGTGATAACTATGAATATGATAACGACCACAAAAAATGAATTAGTCAATTATTGTTTCCTTGTGAGAGACATCCCAGTTTACACTGTATTAATGAGATTAGGTCTTCTATACTTTGCAGATTTGGTTCGGCATAATAATGTTTAAATACCATATCTCCTATTGCAACTAGTTTCGCTGCTGTCAAGAGTTTATATATATATATATATATATATATATATATATATATATATATATATATATATTTACTCCTTTTCTCGTTATCTGCTTCCTCTTTCCATTTCCCTCATCCTATTTTTAATGAAATGAAACAAATTCAACCTGTAATCCTTAGCATTTGTTTTGATGAATTATTAGGGTCTATATTGCGAACTTTGTTCTGTGTAAATAATAAGGTAGACTCACTTTCATTTAGCCTCAATTTCAATAAATATTCAAAGGCTTCCATAAATCACCTATCTAGCTAAACATCTATCCATCACCCTTTTTCCATACTATTGCATATGAGAACATAATGTCATTTAACAGTGGCAATTTTCTAAAGCCCTATCATTTTGAGATTAGCTTAATTAATTCAAATTCCAAGTTGCAGAGTAAAGTTTATTTGTAGTAGCACTAAGCATGACAAACAAAGAGTTATCAATGACTTGGGCATGTGTGCAACTTGAACCCGCCCTTAAAATAACAATTTGATGTGTCTCCTCAATTAATAATGCTATAAGGTGCAACAGGCCGCGCCAAAACAGAGTGAACACCACAACATGAATCTGAAAATACCAGAGCCCTAGCATGAGGCGGTGGTACTAGGAAACAAATTTATACGCTCCCTTTTGGCAGTACTTATTATTTTACTCATTGAGGAGGCTTTAGCAAGAGCAGTCTACGTGTGTTTAGAGTCAACTTTAATGAAATATTAATAGTGTATTTTAATAATTTGCTGTCAAGTTATTTCCTTTGCTGTACTTTTCTGGACCTCTGTGGCATGTAATAAGGAAGATGTGAGAGCAAACTTTACAGTTTGCTGTAGTATTGCCTTACTGTGGTTATGCAACTCGATGAAAATAACACTTCCCTTAAAAGCTTTCTAAATGTGTAAAACCCTATTAAAGAAACCATAATATAAACATTCCTATAGTGAGACAAACTTCTGTGTTTCACATTCATAAATTTAAATTTAATACCTCGAAAGAAACAAATCAGGGAATGACTGGTATGTCTCAATAAGGTTTTAATAGATCTTCAAGTAATTAGTAATTAATACTTTAATATATATTTTTGGTACTCCTCTGTCATCAGGGCAACAGTTATAATGTTCGCTTTTCGTTTAGTACGACACTGCTTATAATCCCCATGTGATGTTCCAATTTCCTACACTCATTTAATGGCAGAAAATAGCTTATTTTCAGCATGTTCAAGGTGACAGCTACTTTGCAATTTTGAGTTTTACTAACCTACTAGTGATTAGGGAGATTGAACTGAACTTCAATTAGGATTGCTCGTTTCCTTCATGTGTCAGTTGTGAGAATGAATATTGGTTCACGATCAGACCATTTTCTGATTTGAATCTGTAAACCAGAGGTGTGTACTTTCAATGTTTCTTATTCTACCAACAGAGTAAAACTACCCTGATGTGTGTACTTTTTAGTGCTTGTAATTATACTGACAGAGTAAACTGACGTGACATGTGTACTTCTAAGTATTTGTTATCCTACTGACAGTCTACTCAGAAGCCCAAAGTAATTGTACATCAATCACTGCACGATGAAATGCAGTGAACTTTTGATTGTGTTCATGGCTTATTTGTTTGCTTACATCTCTGTATTTGGATTATTGTTTTTTTCTTGAGATGGCCAAGCTTCCAGGGGTGGAGACCGAAAAGGAGTACAGAACAGGAGAAAGAGGAGAATTACACAAAATGATTGGCCAGTTATCACAGCTGGTTGAACTCCTGACTCCAGCCTGCCAATCTATTGTTACGTTAGTTCCGTGTATACTTGGGAACCAGGAAATTAACAGAAGTCAACTGAGGAACCTTTCCAGTACTTCTGCCTCTCACCTTCTACCACAACGGTATAATGCTCAGGTTATGAACGCTATGGTGAATGACCTTAGTGGTTTTCCCAATATTTTACTTTCAAATCAGGAGGGTTCTAACGAACAAGAGAAGGAGACCGCAGGAACCAGCACTAATAAGAATACTAAATCAGGTGATTTGTTAATACCTAAAACTGTTTTAGACTTTAATACTATTTTAGCTAGGAATTATGATTTTAACAACAAAGTTTTTCAAAGCTATATGGAAAAGAAATTTCATACTTACAAAGACAATTTGGATAAGTTATTTTTTCTTTTGGACAAATACAAAGGGATTGACTGTGATAATGGGTATTTGAGTGAGTGTTTAAAACGTAACATTGTACCCAAAGGTTTGCGAATTTGTAAATACCCCAACAGAGTTAAAGAAGGTTCAGAGTTTCATTCTGAATTAATTAAAATATGTGATAGATGTGGCTTAGAGATTATTAAGGCAAACAAAAAACCCTCATTTCCAAACAACCAATCTATAGAACTGCCCGTAACAAAAAACACCTCAACCAAGCTAGCTTTCAAGCTGAACTCAAAGCTTGCAATTGGACACCCCTTAAATACCTACCACTTGACAAAGCTGTCTCGTACTTTAATAATAAATTTCTACAAATCCTAGAACACCATGCCCCCTCTCGAACAGTCAGAACTAAGAACAAACCTACACCTTGGCTCACTAAGGAGACAAGACAAAAAATCCTTCAAAGAAATCGAATTTGGACAAAATGGAGAAATACTAAAAACCCAACTGATCGTGAAATCTTTAGACAGTTAAGAAATTCTACAAAAAAATCAATAATCCAAGACAAAAAGAAACACTACCATAAGCTCCAACAAACACAAAACAAAAACCCACAAAAATTTTGGTCAATTATAAATTCCCTACTCCACCCTGGCCACTCCAAAACTCCAACCCCAGCTAATTTAACCCAAAATTCTCCCAGCCAAATTGAAAATTCCTTTAATAACTTCTTTGTGGACTCTGTCCAAACATTAGCTAGTACCTTATCACCAGCCAGCATCCCCAATACACACTCGCAAAACATTTTACCTCCTCCCCTCCAATTACAGCCTGTTCCCACCTCTCTCATCCATGCCCAGCTTCAAAAACTAAAACCATGTATCCCCTCAGCTGACCTCCTTCCAGCTGAATTTCTGCAAATGGCTGCTGGAGTACTTGCTTACCCTATCTCTATATTAATTAATAGGACCATCACAGAATGTACTGTACCATCTCTTTGGAAGGTCTCTTATATTATACCTCTACATAAAGGAGGCAACTCAAATGAACTTTCTAACTACCGACCCATCGCTCTACTTTCTCCTTTAGCTAAAATCATGGAGAGATGCATTCACCAGCAACTTCTCGATCACATCCTCCAAGACAATCTTTTAGCCAACTGCCAGCATGGTTTTAGGCCTTTTCACAGTACTACTACTGCACTTTTATCTTTTTCTGACTCGATTAATAAAAATCGTAGCAACAACTTACTCACCGCTGCCCTCTTTCTAGACCTCTCCTAAGCCTTTGATATGGTGAATCATCACTTAATGATAGATACACTTACCACACGTTCAATTGATATTCCAACAGCCAAATGGTTTGAATCCTATCTTAAAAACAGACAACAGGCAGTCCTCTGGGACAACAACCTATCTACTTTACTTCCTATCTCACAGGGAGTCCCACAAGGCTCTATTCTGGGGCCCCTCCTATTTTCTATTTTTATCAATAACCTGCAAACATCTATACCACAAACCACCTGTATTCAATACACCGACAACTCAACCCTAATCTGTGCTGCAGCAACTTCTACTGAACTTCAGTCCAACACCCAGAAAGTATTTACCTTAGTGGAAAACTGGTTCTCTAAACGCTGTCTTCTCCTTAACCCTAAAAAAAAAACTTCTACTGTTTACCCTACCCAGAAGTCTCCTCCTATCGACTTCACACTTACATCAAAAAATAGCACTGTAATTGTACCAGACCCAACCACCAAACTCTTAGGTATAACTATTGACCATAACCTCAACTTTGACTCACACATAAATTCAACCATCAAATCAGTGAATAGAAAACTAGGATTTCTCTATAGGCTAAAACCATTCCTTACACCTGTAGCCAGGACTACAATGGCCCAAACTCACCTACTCTCCACACTTCTCTATGCCTCCCCAATTTTTACAAATCTATCTAAAAATAATCAAAACAAGCTGGCCACTGCTTACAATAACATTGCCAGGTTTGCCACTGGGTCCACATTCTGTACTCACCACTGTCAAAATCTACATAAACTAGGATGGTTGGAACTTCAAAACCAGCTTCTTTTCCAACAACTAACCATCATCTACAAAATCTTGCATCACCCTACAAATACTCCCATACTCTGTAACTTAATCAACCCCTATAAAAATGTAAGCACCCTTCGCTCAGCCAATAAATTACTAGCCGCTACCCTAAAATCCAATAACAAATCAGGTGATTCTCTATTTACTAACACTATTGGAATCCATTGGAATAAACTTCCTAGTAATCTCACATCCCTTTCATCTACCCCTCTTTTCAAAAAGCATCTAAAAATCTTCTTTAACTCGCAATGGCTGTGTCCATGTACTAACGCTGGCTGTAACTACTTATATCATAACTAACCTTTGTTCTACATTTAAACACTGTTGTCAAAAATGTCCTTTTGTCTTCTTCCTTCTATTCTATATACCTAATTTGTAAGTCATTCTCTCATGGCTCTCTTTTTGTTATGTAATGTAAATAAGCTAGACTCGTATGACTTTTCATACCATGTATAACTAAATGTATTTTTTTTAATAACCCCTTATGTCTATATTTACACATGTATATTAAGCTGTATCTATCTGCTGTGGAGCTTTTCTCCCCGGGCCTCTACTGAAAATGGACATATATCCAGCTAGACTAGCCCGGTCAACAAATGTAAAATAAAAATAATAAAATAAATAAAATTATAGATGAAAATGAAAGAGAATAAGTGTTTTCATTGAAGGAAATGGAAATGATTAATGAATGTATCTTAAATGATCTTTTATTTACACTGGAAACCGAGAAAGCAAAGTATCATGATATTTTTGTCCAAGTTGATAAGAAATGTATAAACAATGTAAAAAGGAAAGAAGGAAAATTAGTAAGGGATATTAGAGAATATAAGAAGGGTGTGGCATATCCCAAACCCAGACCCTTCCACAGTTTCAGGGAACCAGAAACAAGGGGAGGTGTAAACAGGGTTGGCACAGATGAATCCTTTCAAGGGGCAGATTTTGAGGCTAAACAGATTATGTATGATAGGGATGTCCCTTTAGAATATCCCCCACTGCGAAGATCAGACGTCATAAGAAACAAGGAACAAGTCCATTACAATTACCACACCTACAGGGGGAACCCAGGGAGGAAAGCATGGAAATAATGAACCAAAATCATGACACTATTATAAAATATGATAATAGCTACACATTCAAAAATTACAACATATTTAATTACAGTCTAGATATCAATATTGAACATTTTAACTTATTTTCAAAAGGTTTTAAATGTATACCCTCAAGGAAAATAAATATCTCCAGAGCTATAGTGGATTTGAAATTTTTATTAGGAAAAATAATTTGGCGCTGTTTTTTTGTAATGAATCAAATGACAGGCAACCTCACACACCTCTGAGGAAGAAAAGCACCTTTAACCCGCCACTCCACCCTCAACTCAAAACCTAGAGAATATTATGGAAAGGGAAATCAGGAAAGAAGTAAACAATCATAGGGTTTATCCCAATCGTTCCAAAGAAGAAAAGAGTTTATTAGATTCCCTTAAAGCTGATAAAACTGTGAGAATCATGCAACCAGACAAGGGGGGTGGTATGGTTTTGATGGACAGCATCCTTTATGAATCTAAAATGAAAGAATTGTTGAGTGACAATAATAAATATTCAAGGGCTTCCATCAATGAGGTGAATATAGCCAATTCAAGAATCAGTGTTATGCTCAATGATTTGTTATTGGAGGGTTCAATCAATCTTGACACTTTTCTTCTTCTTCATCTTTCGGCTGCTCCCATTAGGGGTTGCCACAGCAGATCAACTGTTTCCATTTCTTCCTGTCCTCTGCATCTTGCTCTGTCACACCAACCACCTGCATGTCCTCTCTCACCACATCCATAAACCTTATCTTAGGCCTTCCTCTTTTCCTGTTACCTGACAGCTTCATCCTTAGCATCGTTTTCCCAATATTCTCTGCATCCCTCCTCAGCACATGTCCAAACCAATGTAATCTTGCCTCTCTGGCTTTGCCTCTAAACCTTCCAACCTGGGCTGACCCTCTAATATACTTATTCCTAATCCTGTCCAACCTCATCACACCCAGTGCAAATCTTAACATCTTCAACTCTGCCACATCAAGCTCTGACTCCTGCCTTTTTGTCAATGCCACTGTCTCCAAACCATATAACATAGCTGGTCTTACTACCCTCTTGTAGACCTTCCCTTTCACTCTTACTGGTACTCATCTGTCACAAATCACTCGACACTCTTTTCCACCCACTCCATCCTGCCTGTACTCTCTTCTTCACCTCTCTTCTACACTCACCATTACTCTGAACTGTTGATCCCAAGTATTTAAATTCATCCACCTTCTCCACCTCTACTCCCTGCATCCTCACCATTCCTCTATCCTCCCTCTCATTCACACACATAAATTCTGTCTTAGTCCTGCTGACCTTCATTCCTCTTCTCTCTAGAGCATATCTCCACATCTCCAGGGTCTCCTCCACCTGTTCCCTACTCTCACTTCAGATCAAATTGTCATCTGCAAACATCATAGTCCACGGGGACTCCTGTCTGATTTCATCTGTCAACCTGTCCATCACCATTGCAAATAAGAAGGGACTCAGAGCTGATCCTTGATGCAATCCCGCCTCCACCTTAAACGCATCTGTCACTCCCACCGCAGACCTCACCACTGTCACACTACCCTCGTATATATCCTGTACCACTCTTACATACTTCTCAGACACTCTCGACTTCCTCATACAATACCACAACTCCTCTCTAGGCACCCTGTCATATGCTTTCTCTAAATCCACAAAGACACAATGCAACTCCTTCTGACCTTCTCTACACTTCTCCATCAACACTCTCAGAGCAAACATCGCATCTGTAGTGCTCTTTCCTGGCATGAAACCATACTGAGAACCCCGGAGTTTCATCAGTATTTAGGATTCCAAAGGTCCATAAGGACCATTTGGACCCACCGCTTTGATTAATTTTGTCATCAGAAGGCTCAATTGCAGCCCCTCTAGCAAAATTTTTAGATGTTAAATTAAAAGAGTTATCCCTAAAAGGCCCAGCTGTGCTGAAGGATTCCTGAGATTTTCTCAGACAAGTAAAATCTAGTTTTTATAAAGAGGTGATGCTCTTTGGCACCTTAGATATTGTGGATCTTTTTGATTCCATCCCCCATGACACAGGCTTACAATGGTTGGAAGAATCTATGAGAGAAAATGGTAATCTTAACCACAATGATTTCACCAATTGCCTGTTGATAATGGAAATAATACTCAAGAACAACTATATGTATTATGAAGGTGAGTTTTACAAGCAGAAAAAAGGGGGGGCAATGGGGGCTTAATGTGCACCGACCTATGCTAACATTATTTTGACTTGGTGGGAGACCAGATTTGTACTAAATAGTGAATTCAGTAGTTGTTGGTCCTTATACAAATGTTTTCTGGACGATATTTGTATTTTTTGGATAGATAGCAAAGATAGATTTTTGATTTTTTGACCTACCTAAAAGGTACCACCAATTTCCTGGATTTTAATTATAATATTAATTATCAGGAATTAATTTATTTAGATGTCAATCTTTCTAAGGGGAATGGTAATTTTTCTTCCAAGGTACATAGAAAAAGTACCTTTTCAAATTCTTACCTCCATTATACTAGTGGACACCCATTTTTACAAAAGAAAAACCTTATAAAAGGTCAATTGGTAAGGATTAGTCATATGACATCTCACAACAAGGATTTTAAGACAGAATGTTGTCTTCTCTGGGACATGTTTAAAGACAGGGGATATCCTGGTAGTTTAATTCAAAAAGTCACCTCAGAAGTCTCTGAAGGTAGAAGGAATAGATTTGCTCCAATACTTGGAAAGGACCCACCCATGCTTACCCCCTTAGAGACTTCAGATAATATAGAATCCCTTACAGACTGGGATGATGCTTATACCATGGATTTTACTGGTGATACAGTGGTCATTAGGTATGTTATGAACAAGGAATGGGAAATTTTTTAGGGATTCTCAGATCTGGACTCTCTATTTAAACACCCTTTAAAATTTATATATAGAAAGGATAGAAATATCAAGAATTTATTTGAGTTTGGAGGTGGGTATTTTTCACAAGGTAACCATAGAAAGGTAGGCACTTTTAAATGTGGTTCATGTTCTCAGTGTCCCTACATACACAATGGATCTTTTATAGAAATTGTTAGTAGGGACAGAAACATAAAGAGCAGCTGCTTTTCAAACTGTAATACTAGTGGTTTGGTCTGTTTGGCCCTATGCAAGCAATGTAATTCATTCTACATAGGTAAGATGGAAAGAAAACTAAAAATGAGAATTTATGAGCATCTTTATGAAATTAGGAAAGAAGATATAAATAATGCTCTTTTCCGTCATAAAGAAGTATGTCAACAAGCATCATTCCTATTTTTTGTACTGGAAGTCGTGCCCAAAGAAATCAGAGGGGGCATGTGGGAGGCCAAACTCGAATATCGGGAGCTTTATTGGCAGATTGTTTTGGACGCTACAAGAAATCCAGGCTTGAATGATATGTTCTCCATTCTTCCAGTTCTTAAATTAAGAGCTGCTAAACTTTAATTTGCTATATGGCCACTAGAATTTCGGACTCGGACCCATATTTTGATCTCATCAGCGAACTTTTGATCGTGTCAATATACACACTACCCATGACTATTTATTTATAATGTAGTCTATGTACCCATGCTGATCTTGTACAAACATTTATTCAGTATGCCTGACATAAGTTTCCACAGCACTCTGCACTTTATACACTTTCATGTAATGTGTTGGTACTGTATACATTGCTTTATTAATAACCCTGGTAGTCACTGTAGCTTTCTGCACAATTCTGCAGACCTGGTATGCCCGTAGATAAGTAGGTGTACATGTTTGTAGGTGTTTGTGCTGCTTTATACTGCTTCCTCATGAAACCACACTTGTTTATGTTTAAATGCAGTAGGAGGCATGCATATGTAATTAGCGCTGCTGCTCACCACGCAAACACGTAAACTCCATCTAGGCTTAGGGCAAACTCTACACCAAGTTTATTGAATCCCCAGGAGTGTCTTTTTGGGTTTTACAGTGCCTGCATTCTCTTGTCAGCATTTTTGCATTCATTACTGTGCATGCTTTCATGTGTATTTCTGTTGTTTTATTGTGAGCATTTTCTTCTACTATACACATGGGTGACTTTTTTTTTTTTTTTTGCTTGTTTTGTGCATTTCACTCCTTTATCCACTTGTGCTGTAGTGTTTTGCACTTCGCCATAATGTGCACCTCATCTTCTCTAACTTATGTTTTGTATGGTCATTTAACTTTCAGCCTTTGGTAAATAATACCTTTTATGCACCTTCTTTTAAATGAGGATTTTCAGAAGGTTTTAATTACAGTTCAGCAGAAGTATGCTAACTTTCATATATTCGTTGGTACTAGGCATGCCAGCCAAGAGATAATTGCGGAGCCTAGTCCAACTTCCCCATTGTCTCATAGCACTCTCTGATTAACAGACTTGTTTAAGATCACAGCTGTGGTGGGGCTGCTGCGGTAGCATTGTCGCCTCACAGTAAGACGTTGTCCTGTTTGATTCTCAGCTAGAGCGTCTTCTGTGTGGAGACATGCGTGAATGGGCGTCCCTTCGTTGAAGGTTGTGTGTCAGGGCCGGCAACTCGGCACGTAAAACTCTACTGCCAATCATTAGCAGACCGGAGTTCCACTGTGGTGACCCCTAACCGGGAAAAGCTGAAAGATACAACAACAACAAGTAAGCAAATGAAGGCTAAGGGAATCAAACCCTAGACCATAGGAATCAGCTCATTAACAGCTTAGGGCTTTAATCCTCAGGTTTATCTGCAGACTGCGACTGGAAAAGTCACACAACAGCTGATTATTAAGACTATTTTCTATTCTCAGCATGTTTTATATTGCAAAACAATGTGCTAATTTTTTATTCACTCTTGGAATTGCATTTGAAGCAGGTACTGCCAAAAGATACCTGTTGCAGCCATATAAAACTATGATCAAGTATTCTCCAGAATGCAGAAAGCTGCAGAACAATTTTAACTGACATATTTTCATGGCATAGGACAAGCGTGCAAATTTGTGAATTAGTCAGGGTTTTAAAATGGACTGTAACCCATATTTTTCTCTAAGAGGTTAATTTTTCTGTCTCTCTTCACTAATACCTTTCACTTGCTAGCGTAAGTGTTCTGTTTTGTAAATTGGCTGGCATGAAAAGATAGGTATGTCTTAGGATAAAATCATGATCTGGAGACAGTGTTATTTCAGATTTACAGTCCACAAATGTCTTTAGCATGGGAGGCATAAGGTATATCACCAGTTATTGTTTGCCCTGCATTTTTTTACACATGTTTTTAATGAGTTGTAATACAGGCACTTTTCTTGATTTCAAGTTGAAATTCTTTTAGCCAGGGTTTCTAGTGTAACAGTCTTTGCAATAACATTTATATATTCCTCAGTAAGTTTTAACTGATTGTTGTTTTCTACAAAAGTAGCAAGTAAAGAATGCATATACACATAATCTGCAGAATTATACCTTCCCTCTTGTAAAACAAAATCTTGTAATAGTGGTAAATTACATCTTCCTATTACAACAGGTGGCTTTGGTCTTGCATTATTAAAGCAGAAAAGCTAATACATTATGATCTAAAAGTCCAAATGGATGTCCATGCATGCAGAGATAGAGGTGTCCGCAATGTCATACTGTTTTCTGTTTGATAAGAACTATCGTTCTACACCTATTAGAGCCCTACTCATGCACTCTGGTGTTTTTTCATGTCATTGTATATTTTTGATATTCTGGCACCTAGGCTTGCAAGACATGAATCCACTTTTAATTAATTTTCTTTAGCTGGAGAAAGATGGTCATGGTTGTCTCCTAGGCCAAACAGTATTTTAATTTTCTAATGCTTGATTATGAGCTTTACTCCATTACCATCATGTTAACTTTTTCCTTAACTGTCTTAAAAGTTCTAATGGTATAAGTGTGGGCATAAATGTCACACAGTTGTTACTATCTATAGCAGATGTCATATTATAGAAAGGTGCTTGTTGTTGACAACCCATGAATTGCAATAACTTTTTGTTTTTTTGGATAAGGTGGCATTCCAAAGCAGAGAAAAATGAAACCACAGAACTCTAGTCTAGCTTCACATGTTCTCATTCCTTTAAATACTTTCCTGCGGATGTTATTATGACCCTGCGGATGTTATTATGATCTGCATATTGCTGCAGGAAAGAAGAAAATACCAGGACAGGTTTAAATGGTTTCAGCAGTGAAGGTGCAAAACAATGCCATATGCACTGGTCCTACAGAGGGTA